>NC_088219.1:41029175-41084052 GCF_036934945.1 Oncorhynchus masou masou
AGGGGAGCTATGGTAGGGTTTGCGAAAAAATAATAAAGGAAAATATATGATAAGATATATTTAAATGATAATATATGATCATATAATAATATAAGATATGTATGTATATATACATACGCAGTACAAGTCAAAAGTTTGGACACACCTACTCAAGGGTTCTTCTTTATTTGAACTATTTTCTATATTGTAGAATAGCATTGAAGACATCAAAACTATGAAATAACATGTGTTGAATCATGTAGTAAAGAAACAAGTGTTAAACAAATCCAAATCTATTTTATATTGAATTTTCTTCAAAGTAGCCATCCTTTACCTTGATGACAGCTTTGCACACTCTTAGCATTTTATCAACCAGCTTCATGAGGTAGTCACCTGGAATGCATTTCAATTAACAGGTGTGCCTTGTTAAAAATGAGGACCGCCACAGGAATACAAGACCTGGTGTTACCTCTGCTGCAGAGGATAAGTTGCAGCCCAAATAAATGCTTCACAGAGTTCATGTAACAGACACATCTCAACATCAACTGTTCAGAGGAGACTGTGTGAATCAGGCATTCATTGTTGAATTGCTGCAAAGAAACCACTACTAAAGGACACCAATAATAAGAAGAGACTTGCTTGGACCAAGAAACACGAGCAATGGACATTAGACTGGTGGAAATCTGTTCTTTGGTCTGATGAGTCAAGATTTTTGGTTCCAACCACCGTATCTTTTTGAGACGCAGAGGAGGTGAACGGATGATCTCCGCATGTGTGGTTCCCACCGTGAAGCGTGAAGGAGGAGGTGTGATGGTGTGGGGGTGCTTTGCTGGCGACACTGTCTGTGATTTATTTAGAACTCAAGGCACACTTAACCAGCATGGCTACCACAGCATTCTGCAGCGATGCACCATCCCATCTGGTTTGCGCTTAGTGGGACTATTATTTGTTTTTCAACAGGACAATGACCCAAAATACACCTCCAGGCTGTGTAAGGGCCATTTGACCAAAGGAGAGTGATGGAGTGCTGCATCAGATGACCTGGCCTCCACAATCCCCCGACCTCAACCCAATTGAGATGGCGGGCCGACTCATCCCAAACCAAGGGAAGAAAAAGCAGCCAACAAGTGCTCAGCATATGTGGGAACTCCTTCAAGACTGTTGGAATAGTATTCCAGGCGAAGAGATTCCAGGCGAATAAAGGAAAACCCTGGAATGAGTCCAAACTTTTGACTGATACTGTATATTTACCCCAAAAATATATGGGGGGTTGGAAATGATGCAGACAATTACATTGATGGAAGTTACAATCTGTCTGCAATATTAAAACTGATCTACCCACAACAAAAAAGTAAATGTACATGGTGGTAGGTTGCCTGTGTGGTCCTCTTGTGGTCATTGTGCCCCCTTTAAGGTTTAATGTGTATTTTTGTTTGGTTACAGTAGTCTTTGTGGTCCTAGTTTCATAGCCACAGTATTCTTTGTGGTCCTAGTTTCATGGTCACAGTCATGGTTGTGCTTCACATTTTATGGTCATATTAGTGGTTGTGGTCCTAGTTTCACCATCACTGTAGTACTTGTGGTTCTAGTTCCATGGTCACAGTAGTCTTTGTTGTCTCTCGCCTCATTAGAGCCATCTGAGTCACTGTAGTCTGGGCGCACCTTGACCCCATCGCTATGGTATCCTGTACTGTCACAACCATCACAGAGAGGAGGGGCAAACGGGTGGTGCAGAGTGAGAGGGGCCACATAGAGAGGGGCCACATAGAGAGGGGCCACATAGAGAGGGGCCACGTAGAGAGGGGCCACGTAGAGAGGGGCCACGTAGAGAGGGGCTACGTAGAGAGGGGCCACATAGAGAGGGGCCACGTTGTTTCTGTTGTCAGTGAATCATCCTTTTTTGATTGTGGCTAATTGGAGCGGCAGTAAAACACGATGGGAGACTGTGTGTGTGTGTGTGTGTGTGTGTGTGTGTGTGTGTGTGTGTGTGTGTGTGTGTGTGTGTGTGTGTGTGTGTGTGTGTGTGTGTGTGTGTGTGTGTGTGTGTGTGTGTGAGACTGTGTGTGTGTGTGTGTGAGACTGTGTGTGTGTGTGTGTTTGAGACTGTGTGTGTCTTCTATCGAGACAGACGGTTACACATTCCAGAGGCCTGCGTTAGCTCTGTGTTCAGGGAGGCAAAGAGGAAGAGAGAAAGACAGAGGGAGAGACAAGGACAGGGAGAGGAGGAGTTAAATATGGGTGATAGAGATATATATATATATATATAGAGAGAAAGAGAGAGATAGACAGAAGAGAGATTGAGAGAGATGTAGTTTCTTCCTGTTTTACACTAATAACATTCCAGAGTTCATCTCATGAACATTACCAAGTTGGTTACCACGAGAGTAGTGCACTTCACGTCATCTACAACCGTAAAGAAAATGGCTTTCCTTTTCTGAATCCTCTCAAGGTCCTTTCTCCTTTTGTTCACCACATTGTACCTCGTTCTCCCTGTGTCTGCACTCTCAAAAGAGCTCCAGAATTGATTCCAAGTGCCAAGGCTGGTCCTGGTGCCTTAATCTTTTACCAAGTGTCTGGCACGCTGGCCTTTTTGCAGATCAGTGTGTATGCATGTGGGCGTGTGAGTGGATGCACTGTAAACCGAGCGTAGGAGTGGATTACTATGTAACGGCATAATGCGTGACACCAAATAATTGTGCTATTATTTTTTACATTTCAAACAATGACTTTGATGTTCTGGTAGCAGTTTTCCTGACAGTGATCCATGTCAATGCAGAAGGTGTATATTATCCCATATGGAAAATGGTTCATCAAAGTGTGTTCTTGTTAGTATGCCCATTGCTGTAGCTGACAGGGGAAGTTATTATGGTTTATTATGATCAGGATAACTAGGATTAATATTATAATATCTCTCGTGGACAGACGACCTAAAATGGATGTGACATCTGTCAAAAGACTGTGGGATGCAACGACTAGCAAGAAACTAGTTGTTCCGGTGCTAACGTTTTTCGTCATGGTCTATTTTAACGAATCAGGATTTAATAGGCGTGCGCACCTTTCGGAAATCAGAAGGGGAGGGAACACTTGGCCATAGACTTGCCAGAAACTTGCGGAGGGAGGGGGGTGGAGCTGCCATACAGCTTCCGCTCCTCGTTACAGTATATTTTCTCATACATTTCCCCCTAGATCCTAATTGAGTATCTGAAGCAATTGTGCACTATTTTAGTTTTGGGTTTCCAGATTAATATAATAGTAATATATTTCATTTAGCATATGCTTTATATGCCAGCAGCATACCACCCTGCCTGCATACCACTGCTTCTGAAGCTAAGCAGGGTTGGTCCTGGTCAGTCCCTGGATGAGAGACCAGATGCTGCTGGAAGTGCTGTTGGAGGGCCAGTAGGAGCACTCTTTCCTCTCATCCCAAAAAATATCCCAATGCCCCAGGGCAGTGATTGGGGACACTGCCCTGTGTAGGGTGCTGTCTTTCGGATGGGACTTTAAACGGGTGTCCTGACTCTCTGAGGTCATTAAAGATCCCATGGCACCTATCGTAAGAGTAGGGTTGTTAACCCTGGTGTCCTGGCTAAATTCCCAATCTGGCCCTCAAACCATCATGGTCACCTAATAATCCCCAGTTTTCAATTGGCTCACTCATCCCTCTCCTTTCCCCTGTAACTATTCCCCAGGTTGTTGCTTGTTCTCAGTCAGCTTACCTGGTAAAATAAACCATGGATTGGAGACCAAAGGGTAGCTGTAGATAGATCAATTCTCCAGTAAGAAGTGCTGCACAGACAACAACAAAAAATATTCTGATAGTGGATATAATGTAGAGAATATGATGTTTTAAAGATAGAAATTCAACATTTTATACAAGCTTTGTATATGTTGAAATTTGGTTACCATAATCCTGTGGGATAACATTTACATTAAATTTAAGTCATTTAGCAGACGCTCTTATCCAGAGCGACTTACAGATTGGTGAATTCACCTTCTGACATCCAGTGGAACAGCCACTTTACAATAGTGCATCTAAATCATTTAAGGGGGGGTGAGAAGGATTACTTTATCCTATCCTAGGTATTCCTTGAAGAGGTGGGGTTTCAGGTGTCTCCGGAAGGTGGTGATTGACTCCGCTGTCCTGGCGTCTTGAGGGAGTTTGTTCCACCATTGGGGGGCCAGAGCAGCGAACAGTTTTGACTGGCTGAGCGGGAACTGTACTTCCTCAGTGGTAGGGAGGCGAGCAGGCCAGAGGTGGATGAAAGCAGTGCCCTTGTTTGGGTGTAGGGCCTGATCAGAGCCTGGAGGTACTGCGGTGCCGTTCCCCTCACAGCTCCGTAGGCAAGCACCATGGTCTTGTAGCGGATGCGAGCTTCAACTGGAAGCCAGTGGAGAGAGCGGAGGAGCGGGGTGACGTGAGAGAACTTGGGAAGGTTGAACACCAGACGGGCTGCGGCGTTCTGGATGAGTTGTAGGGGTTTAATGGCACAGGCAGGGAGCCCAGCCAACAGCGAGTTGCAGTAATCCAGACGGGAGATGACAAGTGCCTGGATTAGGACCTGCGCCGCTTCCTGTGTGAGGCAGGGTCGTACTCTGCGGATGTTGTAGAGCATGAACCTACAGGAACGGGCCACCGCCTTGATGTTAGTTGAGAACGACAGGGTGTTGTCCAGGATCACGCCAAGGTTCTTAGCGCTCTGGGAGGAGGACACAATGGAGTTGTCAACCGTGATGGCGAGATCATGGAACGGGCAGTCCTTCCCCGGGAGGAAGAGCAGCTCCGTCTTGCCGAGGTTCAGCTTGAGGTGGTGATCCGTCATCCACACTGATATGTCTGCCAGACATGCAGAGATGCGATTCGCCACCTGGTCATCAGAAGGGGGAAAGGAGAAGATTAATTGTGTGTCGTCTGCATAGCAATGATAGGAGAGACCATGTGAGGTTATGACAGAGCCAAGTGACTTGGTGTATAGCGAGAATAGGAGAGGGCCTAGAACAGAGCCCTGGGGGACACCAGTGGTGAGAGCGCGTGGCGAGGAGACAGATTCTCGCCACGCCACCTGGTAGGAGCGACCTGTCAGGTAGGACGCAATCCAAGCGTGGGCCGCGCCGGAGATGCCCAACTCGGAGAGGGTGGAGAGGAGGATCTGATGGTTCACAGTATCGAAGGCAGCCGATAGGTCTAGAAGGATGAGAGCAGAGGAGAGAGAGTTAGCTTTAGCAGTGCGGAGCGCCTCCGTGATACAGAGAAGAGCAGTCTCAGTTGAATGACTAGTCTTGAAACCTGACTGATTTGGATCAAGAAGGTCATTCTGAGAGAGATAGCGGGAGAGCTGGCCAAGGACGGCACGTTCAAGAGTTTTGGAGAGAAAAAAGAAGGGATACTGGTCTGTAGGGACATCGGAGGGATCGAGTGTAGGTTTTTTCAGAAGGGGTGCAACTCTCGCTCTCTTGAAGACGGAAGGGACGTAGCCAGCGGTCAGGGATGAGTTGATGAGCGAGGTGAGGTAAGGGAGAAGGTCTCCGGAAATGGTCTGGAGAAGAGAGGAGGGGATAGGGTCAAGCGGGCAGGTTGTTGGGCGGCCGGCCGTCACAAGAAGCGAGATTTCATCTGGAGAGAGAGGGAGAAAGAGGTCAGAGCACAGGGTAGGGCAGTGTGAGCAGAACCAGCGGTGTCGTTTGACTTAGCAAACGAGGATCGGATGTCGTCGACCTTCTTTTCAAAATGGTTGACGAAGTCATCTGCAGAGAGGGAGGAGGGGGGGGGGGAGGAGGATTCAGGAGGGAGGAGAAGGTGGCAAAGAGCTTCCTAGGGTTAGAGGCAGATGCTTGGAATTTAGAGTGGTAGAAAGTGGCTTTAGCAGCAGAGACAGAGGAGGAAAATGTAGAGAGGAGGGAGTGAAAGGATGCCAGGTCCGCAGGGAGGCGGGTTTTCCTCCATTTCCGCTCGGCTGCCTGGAGCACTGTTCTGTGAGCTCGCAATGAGTCGTCGAGCCACGGAGCGGGAGGGGAGGACCGAGCTGGCCTGGAGGATAGGGGACATAGAGAGTCAAAGGATGCAGAAAGGGAAGAGAGGAGGGTTGAGGAGGCAGAATCAGGAGATAGGTTGGAGAAGGTATGAGCAGAGGGAAGAGATGATAGGATGGAAGAGGAGAGAGTAGCGGGGGAGAGAGAGCGAAGGTTGGGACGGCGCGATACCATCCGAGTAGGGGCAGTGTGGGAAGTGTTGGATGAGAGCGAGAGGGAAAAGGATACAAGGTAGTGGTCGGAGACTTGGAGGGGAGTTGCAATGAGGTTAGTGGAAGAACAGCATCTAGTAAAGATGAGGTTGAGCGTATTGCCTGCCTTGTGAGTAGGGGGGAAGGTGAGAGGGTGAGGTCAAAAGAGGAGAGGAGTGGAAAGAAGGAGGCAGAGAGGAATGAGTCAAAGGTAGACGTGGGGAGGTTAAAGTCGCCCAGGACTGTGAGAGGTGAGCCGTCCTCAGGAAAGGAGCTTATCAAGGCATCAAGCTCATTGATGAACTCTCCGAGGGAACCTGGAGGGCGATAAATGATAAGGATGTTAAGCTTGAAAGGGCTGGTAACTGTGACAGCATGGAATTCAAAGGAGGCGATAGACAGATGGGTAAGGGGAGAAAGAGAGAATGACCACTTGGGAGAGATGAGGATCCCGGTGCCACCACCCCGCTGACCAGAAGCTCTCGGGGTGTGCGAGAACACGTGGGCGGACGAAGAGAGCAGTAGGAGTAGCAGTGTTATCTGTGGTGATCCATGTTTCCGTCAGTGCCAAGAAGTCGAGGGACTGGAGGGAGGCATAGGCTGAGATGAACTCTGCCTTGTTGGCCGCAGATCGGCAGTTCCAGAGGCTACCGGAGACCTGGAACTCCACGTGGGTCGTGTGCGCTGGGACCACCAGATTAGGGTGGCCGCGGCCACGCGGTGTGGAGCGTTTGTATGGTCTGTGCAGAGAGGAGAGAACAGGGATAGATAGACACATAGTTGACAGGCTACAGAAGAGGCTACGCTAATGCAAAGGAGATTGGAATGACAAGTGGACTACACGTCTCGAATGTTCAGAAAGTTAAGCTTACGTAGCAAGAATCTTATTGACTAAAATGATTGAAATGATACAGTACTGCTGATATAATTTCACTCTCAAATCTATTTTCCATGTAGATTCCACATCATAATATGTTGACAAATTACGCTGAAACAATATTTCAACCCTTTTCAACCATTTGTGCCCAGTTGGATATCCTTTGGGGAAAAGTTGAATTATTCATCAAACCGTCAGTCACCTAATAATCCCCAGTTTACAATTGTCTCATTCATCCCCCTCCTCTCCCCTGTAACTATTCCCCAGGTCGCTGCTGAAAATGAGAATGTGTTCTCGGTCAATTTACCTGGTAAAATAACAGACAAATAAAAATAAAAATATATATTTTGTGTATGGATGGCCCCAGCAGGAGTTGAACCCATAATCCTGGCATTGCATGCCACACTATGCCTTACCAACTGAGCCACCCAGGACCACTGCTTGCTTGTGTATCTTGCATATTCCTGATGCACACGTTGGTATGTACATTGTGACAGTTTAAATGACCTTGCTCAAGGCAGAAGACTACATCAGCCTGTCTCGCTAACCTGTAGCTAACATTAGTCACCCTAATAGCCTTGACCACATGCCCAGAATCTCTCCTCTCTCTCTCTCATCTCTCTCTCCCCTCGCCTCTCTCTTTCTGTCTCAGCATTTAGAGTGGTTTCATCTCACTGCATGGCTTATCTCTCTGTCACCTGGAGCGGAGGAAGCTCATTAGGATCCATATGAATCACACACGCACATCACCACCACCACCCTCATCTACCCACCACACACACACACACGCCTCCAGCTGGAATGCAGATGTGATGCAGCCATGGCTCCAGTGTGGAGTAGTACTGCGTTGTGCCACACCCCCTGCCAGGTTAGAGTGATGGTGTCCCACCCTGGAAGACCAGAGCATCTTTCTCTCATCTGTTTGTGTGTGTGTTTGTGTGTGTGTGTTGTGTTTGTGTGTTTCTCTCTCTCTCTCATCATTATGCTTCTACAGCACTTTTCCTACTTCAAGAATGCAACCCTGTGGAATTTTAAAAGCCCAGGATGGGTTTGGAGGGGTGAGGACGGACGGGTTGGGGGTTGAATATATTTCCGTATAAACTGTCAACCTGTCTGCTTGAGAGACCTACCCATTATTGTTGAGTCTTTTCTGGAATTCAGAAATTTTTGTCTCCCCATCTCTTTCTCTCTCTATTGATGCAGTCACGTCAGAAATGATTGTCACCCTTGGTAACGATGAGCAAAATACAATACAATAATACAAATACTGAGCTATTGTATATTGTATGCTCACAATTATATTATTTTCTACTAATACAATTGCTCAGATAAAGATATGCTCTTTAACAAGTTTTTTATCTAAAAAGATAAGTGCCAAAATAAAATGATTGATTTCGTTAAACATTCTACTTTTTAAAATTATTCTTAGGTTAAGGAGCAATATTGTGGCCTTTTTAAAATGTATTTTTAAATTTCACCTTTATTTTAACCAGGTAGGCAAGTTGAGAACAAGTTCTCATTTACAATTGTGACCTGACCAAGATAAAGCAAAGTAGTTTGACAAGAAAAACAACAACAGAGTTACACATGGAGTAAAACAAACATACAGTCAATAATACAGTGTAAACAAGTCTATATACAAAGTGAGCAAATGAGGTGAGATAAGGGAGGTAAAGGGAAAAAAAGGCCATGGTGGCGAAGTAAATACAATATAGCAAGTAAAACACTGGAATGGTAGATTAGCAGTGGAAGAATGTGCAAAGTAGAGATAGAGATAATGGGGTGCAAAGGAGCAAAATAAATAAATACAGTAGGGGAAGAGGTAGCTGTTTGGGATAAATTATAGATAGGCTATGTACAGGTGCAGTAATCTGTGAGCTGCTCTGACAGCTGGTGCTTAAAGCTAGTGAGGGAGATAAGTGTTTCCAGTTTCAGAGATTTTTGTAGTTCGTTCCAGTCATTGGCAGCAGAGAACTGGAAGGAGAGGCGGCCAAAGAAAGAATTGGTTTTGGGGGTGACCAGAGAGATATACCTGCTGGAGCACGTGTTACAGGTGGGTGATGCTATGGTGACCAGCGAGCTGAGATAAGGGGGGACTTTACCTAGCAAGGTCTTGTAGATGACATGGAGCCAGTGGGTTTGGCGATGAGTATGAAGCGAGGGCCAGCCAACGAGAGCGTAAAGGTCGCAATGGTGGGTAGTATATGGGGCTTTGGTGACAAAACGGATTGCACTGTGATAGACTGCATCCAATTTATTTATTTACCAGCAGCCAGAGCGACATCATTGATGTATACAGAGAAGAGAGTCGGTCCAATAAATGAACCCTGAGGCACCCCCATAGAGACTGCCAATGGCCTGGACAACAGGCCCTCCGATTTGAAACACTGAACTCTATCAGAGAAGTAGTTGGTGAACCAGGCGAGGCAATCATTTGAGAAACCAAGGCTATCGAGTCTGCCGATGAGGATGTGGTGATTGACAGAGTCAAAAGCCTTGGCCAGATCAATGAATACGGCTGCACAGTATTGTTTCTTATCGATGGCGGTTAAGACATCGTTTAGGACCTTGAGCGTTGCTGAGGAGCACCCATGACCAGCTCTGAAACCAGATTGCATAGCGGAGAAGGTATGGTGGGATTCGAAATGGTCGGCAATCTGTTTGTTGACTTGGCTTTCGAAGACCTTAGAAAGGCAGGGTAGGATAGATATAGGTCTCTAGCAGTTTGGGTCAAGAGTGTCCCCCCCTTTGAAGAGGGGGATGACCGCAGCTGCTTTCCAATCTTTGGAAATCTCAGACGACACGAAAGAGAGGTTGAACAGGCTTGTAATAGGGGTTGCAACAATTTCGGCAGACCATTTTAGAAAGACAGGGTCCAGATTGTGCAGCTCTTTCAGAACATCAGCTGACTGGATTTGGGAGAAGGAGAAATGGGGAAGGCTTGAGCGAGTTGCTGTGGGGGGTGCATTGCTGTTGACTGGGGTAGGGGTAGCCAGGAGGAAAGCATGGCCAGCCGTAGAAAAATGCTTATTAAAATTCTCAATTATAGTGGATTTATCGGTGGTGACAGTGTTTCCTATCCTAAGTGCAGTGGGCAGCTGGGAGGAGGTGTTCTTATTCTCCATGGACTTTACAGTGTCCCAGAACTATTTTGAGTTATTGTGCAGGAAGCATATTTCTGCTTGAAAAAGCTAGACTTGGCTTTTATAACTGTCTGTGTATATTGGTTTCTAGCTTCCCTGAAAAGTTGCGTATCACGGGGGCTGTTTGATGCTAATGCAGAACGCCACAGGACGTTTTTGTGTTGGTTAAGGGCAGTCAGGTCTGGAGAGAACCAAGGGCTATATCTGTTCCTGTTTCTACATTTTTTGAATGGGGCATGCTCATTTAAGATGGTGAGGAAGGCATTTAAAAAAATAACGAGTTATCCTCTACTGACGGGATGAGGTCAATATCCTTCCAGGATACCCCTGCCAGGTCGATTAGAAAGGCCTGCTCGCTGAAGTGTTTCAGGGAGTGTTTGATAGTGATGAGTGGAGGTCGTTTGACCGCTGACCCATTACGGATGCAGACAATGAGGCAGTGATTGCTGAGATCTTGGTTGAAAACAGCAAGTTGGTTAGGATGGGCAAGTTGGTTAGGATGATATCTATGAGGATGCCCGTGTTTACGGCTTTGGGGTGATACCTGGAAGGTTCATTGATAATTTGTGTGTGATTGTGGGCATCAAGCTTAGATTGTCGGATGGCTGGGGTGTTAAGCATGTTCCAGTTTAGGTCGCCTAGCAGCACAAGCTCTGAAGATAGATGGGGGGCAATCAGAGGGTGGTCTATAGCAGGCGACAATGGTGAGAGACCTGTTTTTAGAGAGATGGATTTTTAAAAGTAGAAGTTCAAATCGTTTGGGTTACAGACCTGGATAGCAAGACAGAACTCTGCAGGCTATCTCTGCAGTAGATTGCAACACCACCCACTTTGGCCATCTTGTCTGAAAATGTTGTAGTTAGGGATGAAGAATTCTGAATTTTTGGTGGTCTTCCTAAGCCAGGATTCAGACACGGCTTGAACATCCGGGTTGGCAGAGTGTGCTAAAGCAGTGAATAGAACAAACTTAGGGAGGAGGCTTCTAATGTTAACATGCACGAAACCAAGGCTATTACGGTTACAGAAGTCATCAAAAGAGAGCGCCTGGGGAATAGGAGTGGAGCTAGGTACTGCAGGGCCTTTAATGGCTTTAATGGCTTCCTGTCTTACTGGGGGTATAGAAATGAGGTAACATGCATGTAAAATCCATTTGTCACGGGGAAAGGAAAAAACTCACAAATGAAAATAGACAAATGGTTGTTGACTTTTATAAAACAGGCAATGGGTACAAAAAACTACTGAAAAACCAAATATACCACTTACCACTATTAGTGCAGCAGTTAAGAAGTTTAAAAGTCACTGGAACAGTGGTAATCTTGCCTGGTAGAGTGTATCTTTACCCAAGGCGGTCTTGGGTAAAAAAAAAAAAAGTCCAAGGGCCACAGTTGGAGAATGACATAACTTTGACGTTTCCAAGTCTCCATATCTACAATTAGACGCCACCTCCATGCCAATAGGCTATTTGAAAGGATTGCCATAAAAAGCCTTTGTTGAGAGCAACCAACAAAATGTAAACTCCTGGATTTTGTCAACGGCATTTGAATTGGAACCGGGTACTATGGTCAGATGAGACAAATTAGAGCTCATGGGCCCCACACACCAGTGGTGGGTTTGACGTCAAAAGAAGGATGCATATGCAGAAAATAAACTCATAAACAACTGTATATAATAATAATAACAATGATCATAATAATAATAATAATAATAATGAATTTAATATACATGTGTCATCAGATCAGATAGTTTTTCATCTTGCTGCTGAAGGGAGATGGACCTGGAATAGCAAAGGGTGCATGTGGGGCAGGAGGGTAGGATGTGGTCAGACAGATACTTTGGTCCAGAGTTGTGGAAACCTTGGTAGATGTGAACCAGGGTTTTAAACTCAATGTGTGAGCATATGGGGAGCCAGTGGAGGTTGAACCGCACTGGAGTGATGTGCTCACGGGGGGAGTTGCGGATGAGGACACATACAGCACAGTTCTGGACATAAGATGGCACCGGAGAGGAAGGCAGACGTTTTATGTGTTGTTTGTTTATAACTTTTTTTTAAAACGTATTTTGTACATAATGTTACCGCTACCGTCTCTTATGACCAAAAATAACTTCTAGACATCAGGACTGCGATTACTCACCACGGGTAGCAAACGTGCAATCTTTGGAGAATAAAATCGACGAGCTATACCATCTTATGCTTCACGGAGTCGTGGCTAAACGACTGTCACGTTCTAACCATCATTCGTGTGTGTTTTCCTTGTTTTAGTGTTGGTCAGGACGTGAGCTGGGTGGGCATTCTATGTTGTGTGTCTAGTTTGTCCATTTCTATGTTAGGCCTGATATGGTTCTCAATCAGAGGCAGGTGTTAGTCATTGTCTCTGATTGGGAACCATATTTAGGTAGCCTGTGTTTCACTGTGTGTTTGTGGGTGATTCTGTAAGGGTTTTACTGTGGTGAAGTAGAGGAGGACCAAAACGCAGCGTGGTTATATTGATTCATATTTAATTAACACAGATAAACATGAACACTACAAACAACAAACGTGGAAAACCAAAAACAGCCCTATCTGGTGCAAAACACAGAGACAGGAACAATCACCCACAAACACACTTTTGATGTCGCCCTCAAACGAGAGCTAACTATCAAGTATCACATCCAGGTTGCGAAACTCACTGGACCTTGACACCATCAATATTGAGGCTGTAGCTGCTGATGTTGTTTAACTGCAGGAAACATGTCCTGCAGGCAACTGTCCAGGAGTGCAATGGCATTGGCAGTGGCGGTGGCAGTGGAGACATATAGCATATTTCATCAGCATAAAGGTGAAAGACCAGTCCATGTTTCCTCAAGATGTTTCCCGGTGGAAGCATGAAGATACAAAATAGTAGTGGCCGTAGGATTGTGCCTTGAGGGACTCCTGGTGGACCACCACTGTGTCTGACCTACTAGGTCCGGGGGCTACAAACTGGGAGCGATCAGTGAGATAGGACCAGAACCAGTCCAGGACAGTGTCTGACAGGCCCAGGAGCTTCTTCATATGGTCCAGCAGAATGGCATGGATGACCGTGTCAAATGCTGCACTGAGGTCCAGCAGTATGAGGATGCTGGCAGTTCCAGAGTTTGCATTCATGAGGTCATTGGTGACCCTTACCCGGTCAGTCTCTGTGCTGTGTCTAGTTCTGAAACCCGACTGGAAGCGCTCAAGTAGATGGTGTTGGAGTTTTATAGACACAGGACATTCGAGGGAGCTTACTCAGGAAGGGCAGGTTGGAGATAGGCCTGTAGTTCTGGAGATTGTCATGGTCAGATCAAGGCTTTTTGAGTACTGGTGTGACTGCATTGAGTTTGACCTGAGGAGGGACACATCCAGTGGTGAGGGACTTGTTGATGATTTCTGTGAAGAAAGGCTCCAGAGCAGGTATGCAGGTCTTGACAAGGAAGGTGGTGATTAGGTCAAATGAACAAGTTGTGGGCCTCATTGTCCAACCCAGCTTGGTTACATCAGCTGCAGTGACTGTGGTGAAGGTGGCGAACCTTGACTCAGGGAGTGGCATATCAACTACAGGGGCTGAAGAGGACAAAAGGGTGTTATTGATGTTTTCAATTTTGCTTTGGAAGAAACAAAGGTATTGATTGCACTCTTCTGAGGAGGCTGAGGTAGCAGAATTGTTCACAGATTGGATGAGCACTGCCGTTGCTGATCAGTTAGGAGTTACAGGTTGTCCAATCTGCATTTAAGACCTGTTTATAGTCTTTTTCTTTCTGATGTTGCTCATACATCTTCAAAATGTACAGTTAGCCCAGTTTTCTAGACAATGTCCAGTTGCTTTGGGAGAGCATAGGTCCTCAGTGTACCAGGGAGAAGATTTGGAGAAAGACACCAGACAGGTTTTCAAAGGAGCAACTTAATCCAGTATGGAGCATTATTAAGCCACAGCGTCACCAACTGGCAGTTTGGAGATAGACAGCTGGGCTGTGTTTATAGTCTTGTGCCGAGTGGGTAGAGGAATATCTAGGTTGAAGGTGATGGATGGGTTTGTGGTCAGACAGCCCTGACACATTTCATCCAGCTGTGCCAGATCCACGCCTGAGGAACAGACCAGGTCGAGTGTATGGCCTTTGTTGTGGGTGGAAAAGTCCACATGCTGTTGGAGTCCAAAGTTGTCCAGGATATCAGCCAGGCCAGTAGAGAGAATGCAGTCAGGGGAGTCGACATGTACTGCATGCTGAAATCTCCAAGCGCCAACATAGCAGGGCACAGGGGGCTCAGGAGTGTTAGTAGCTCAGATAGTTCAGAAATGAAGTCAGAGTTGCGCTTAGGAGGCCGATAAATCATATAAATCAATGTGGTGGTGGATCTTTGATGTTATGGGACTGTTTTCTTCCACTTGTTCTCATGCCCTTGTTAAGGTCAACAGCATCGTGACCTCTACCAAGTACCAGCACATTTTAGCCAAAAACCTGGTCCCCTCTGCCAGGAGGCTGAAACTTGGACGCAAGGGGATTTTCCAGCAAGATAATGACCCCAAGAACACATCAAAATCCACAACTAAATGGTTAATTAACTACAAAATCAACATTTTGCAATGGCCATCTCAAATCAAATCAAATCAAATGTATTTATTTAGCCCTTCGTAGATCCGCTGATATCTCAAAGTCCTGTACAGAAACCCAGCATAAAACCCCAAACAGCAAGCAATGCAGGTGTAGAAGCACGGTGGCTAGGAAAAACTCCCTAGAAAGGCCAAAACCTAGGAAGAAACTTAGAGAGGAACCAGGCTATGTGGGGTGGCCAGTCCTCTTCTGGCGGTGCCGGGTGGAGATTATAACAGAACATGGCCAAGATGTTCAAATGTTCATAAATGACCAGCATGGTCAAATAACAATAATCACAGGCAGAACAGTTGAAACTGGAGCAGCAGCACGGCCAGGTGGACTGGGGACAGCAATGAGTCATCATGTCAGGTAGTCCTGAGGCATGGTCCTAGGGCTCATGTCCTCCGAGAGAGAAAAAGAAAGAGAGAAAGAGAGAATTAGAGAGAGCATACTTAAATTCACACAGGACACCGGATAGGACAGGAGAAGTACTCCAGATATAACAAACTAACCCTAGCCCCCCGACACATAAACTACTGCAGCATAAATACTGGAGGCTGAGGCCGGATGGGTCAGGAGACCATCCGATGACACTCCCGGACAGGGCCAAACAGAAAGGATATAACCCCACCCACTTTGCCAAAGCACAGCCCCCACACCACTAGACAGATATCTTCAACCACCAACTTACCATCCTGAGACAAGGCCGAGTATAGCCCACAAAGATCTCCGCCACGGCACAACCCAAGGGGGGTGCGCCAACCCAAATAGGAAGATCACGTCAGTGACTCAACCCACTCAAGTGACGCACCTCTCATAGGGACAGTATGAAAGAGCCCTAGTAAGCCAGTGACTCAGCACCTGTAATAGGGTTAGAGGCAGAGAATCCCAGTGGAAAGAGGGGAACCAACCAGGCAGAGACAGCAAGGCGGTTCGTTGCTCCAGAGCCTTTCCGTTCACCTTCACACTCCTGGACCAGACTACACTCAATCATATGACCCACTGAAGAGATGAGTCTTCAGTAAAGACTTATAGGTTGATACCGAGTTTGCGTCTCTCACATGGGTAGGCAGACCATTCCATAAAAATGGAGCTCTATAGGAGAAAGCCGTGCCTCCAGCTGTTTGCTTAGAAATTCTAGGGACAATTAGGAAGCCTGCATCTTGTGACTGTAGCGTACATGTAGGTATGTACGGCAGGACCAAATCAGAGAGATAGGTAGGAGCAAGCCCATGTAATGCTTTGTAGGTTAGCAGTAAAACCTTGAAATCAGCCCTTGCCTTGACAGGGAGCCAGTGTAGGGAGGCTAGCACTGGAGTAATATGATCAAATTCTTTGGTTCTAGTCAGGATTCTAGCAGCCGTATTTAGCACTAAGTGAAGTTTATTTAGTGCTTTATCCGGGGAGCCGGAAAGTAGAGCGTTGCCGTAGTCTAACGGAGAAGTGACAAAAGCATGGATTCATTTTTCTGCATCATTTTTGTACAGAAAGTTTCTGATTTTTGCAATGTTACGTAGATGGAAAAAAGCTGTCATTGAAACAGTCTTGATATGTTCTTCAAAAGAGAGATCAGGGTCCAGAATAACGCCGAGGTCCTTCACAGTTTTATTTGAGACGACTGTACAACCATTAAGATTAATTGTCAGATTCAACAGAAGATCTCTTTGTTTCTTGGGACCTAGAACAAGCATCTCTGTTTTTGTCCGAGTTTAAAAGTAGAAAGTTTGCAGCCATCCACTTCCTTATGTCTGAAACACGTGCTTCTAGCGAGGGCAATTTTGGGGCTTCACCATGTTTCTCAGTCTCCGGAAAACCTGTGGTTTGAATTGAAGAGGGCAGTCCATGAGCGCAGACCGAATGATATCAAGTTTCGACTATAAAATAAGATAATTTCCCAAAAAATGTTGAGCTGTATTTATTTGACAAAGTTTTTTTACTCATCTTTATCAAGGCTGCCAATCATTTCAGATGTGACTGTATATACAGTATCTACCTCTTTGTACATGCACAAAGTACGATGCAAATCAATTTTATGTGAGAGGAGAGAGGAGTCATTATAGTACCAGCCATGTATAGATGTCACCCAGTATAAATATCAGCCATAAGGCACCAAAGGTTCATTTTAATATGTCAACCATTCCACTGCTGAATCAGGGTTTTGTGTACAGTGTTATGACACTAATGATAACATCACCCTACACTGTGTTCTACAACGTGCGTTTACCCTCCTACATGGCCTTTTATCCACTGTGAGTGTTCTTGTTGTGAGCATGCAGTTTAGGGTGATGAATTACCTGGCTGCGCCTTAGAGAGAGAGTTCTACCTGGTCTCACCTCAACCGAGGAGACTTCCAACAACAGCTCTGTGTGTGAACAGAAACAACGGTAGCAGTTTAAAAAGTCACGACAGAACCTTGTATCTCCCTCAAGATGCTTGGTTTTGCTTTGATAGGTAACTACAAGTGGCCTGTTAAAATGTGAACAATCTTGGTGAGGCAGTGCCGAAAAATTGCCCATTGACTTTGGACTAAAATGGAGGCATTATTCTTTTCAGACTCATTGTTTCAAAATATTCAGAACTTCAATTCGGTCTAGTTGGATGAAAAGGCAGGGAAAGAAAGCTTTCTACCTCTGCAGCTGACATTGCATTTGCAAAGCTGCCGTAACAGTGTCTTTTTACTTAATTTTCACTTTCCTATATCCACAGTCCCCAGAGAGGCTGGGGGAAAAAATGAGACAGTGAAAGAAGGAGAGATGGAGAGACAAAGCTAAGCTAGAAAGATAATGACAGAGTGAGAGAGAAGTTAAAGCGATAGAGAGACAAAGGGATTGATGGATGCTAAAGCAAGGCGAAACACAGAGGCTGATGCTGGCCATTTATCCTGTGTGTGAGCTGAGACAGTGACAGCTGAGGGAGACGGTAGGACATTGTGTGTGTGTGTGTGTGTGTGTGTGTGTGTGTGTGTGTGTGTGTGTGTGTGTGTGTGTGTTACTGCGCCTCTATGGATCATTAGCATTCATGAATGTGTTCTGATCAGGTTACGAACAAGGTCCCTATGGGTTAATGACTGAGCTGTTAATTATTTGTGTTAAGCCAGCCTCTTCCACTGCCAACTTCCCTTAATTGGCCAGTACAAGCTGTTGGTCAATAGGTGTTACTATTATTATTCTAATCAATGGAGTCCTCACCCAATGGCCAACTATGGAGAGTAGGATTGATTCAGGAGGTTAGAGAGGGCACCTGAACTGGTGTGATTGATAGTAATGCTTTTATAAACGAATCTCAGGCCGATGTCAATACTGCAGGTTACCCACAGCAATACTGATATTCTCTGCCTATGCACAATCTAAGGCTGTCTCAAATGGCACCCTATTCCCAATATAGTGTACTACTTTCGGGATTACTTTTTACATAGGAATGGGGTGTCATTTGGGATGTGCACAGAGAATTATGATGCAGTTATTTCATGGGTAACTAATTATATTAAGGTCCCTTAGTGAACCGTTATAAACCGTTTGTAAAGTTTGCTTACCATGTATTAATCATTGTTCCTGTAAATGTTATGAGACTGCCTTTTTCATCAGCATGCTGGGTCAGCTAATGCTAAAGCAGCCCATTGGATTCCAACACTTTCCAGCAGCAACTCGCCCCAGTGATAGGCGTCGCATTTTTCACAGAATCCAATGGGCTGTTTTAGCATCAGCTAGCTGAGCATGCTGACAAAAAAGGCAATTTAAGGACAATAGTGTTTATAATAGGGACCTTAATATAAAAAGTTACCATTTCACGGAGAGCTCATGGGTAGTTCAAATTCCAGGTTCTTGCAGACACATAAATGTAAGTCAACATGGAATGAAATAAGTGTGTAACACTACAGCATGCCTAGTTGGATTAGAGTCAAGTAATCTACTGTAGCGTATTGTACCAGTACATACCTGTGATTCCAGTGACGCTAGAAAGATTCGTGCCTTGCTAGATTGTGTATGGGACCGAATTAAACAGCTGCTTTCTCAGGCAGACAGACAGAGGAGACAGACAGTGAGACAGACCGACAGACAAGATAGGCATGCATACTTTTGCCATTTCAGTCATTTAGCAGACGCTCTTATCCAGAGCGATTTACAATTAGAGCATTAATCTTAAAATAGGTTGCGACATCACAATTCTGTCAAGTACATTTCCCCCAAGAAAGTATTTATCCGCAAAGTCAGTGCTAGCGGTGCTGTATGTTATTGGTATTTATTAGGATCCCAATTAGCCATTGCAAAAGCATCAACTACTCTTCCTGGGGTCCACATGAAACCTGAGAGTATATGGTGAAGACACAGATCTTCTCCACGCCACCTGTTTAGGAGCGGCCTGTCAGGCAGGATGCAATCCAGGAGTGTGCATAGCCTGAGACGCTCAACCCCCAGAGGGTGGAGAGAAGGATCTGACGTGTCATGGTGTCGAAGGCTGCAGATCGATCTAAGAGCATGAGAACAGAGGAGAGAGTCAACTTTTGCACAGGGGAGATCCTCTGTGACACAGAGGAGAGCGGTCTCAGTTTAGTTTGCTGTCTTGAAGCCTGTCTGGTTAGGGTCAAGAAAATAATTTTGAGAGATGTATTGAGAGAGTGGGTCAGAGACAGCACACTCAAGTGTTTTGGAAAGAAAAGAAAGACGCTTTTGATGTCAGAGGGGTCGATTGATATTTATTTTTGTGTGGAGGGGAGCAACTCTGGCCATCTTGCAGTCAGAGGGTCAGGGAAGACAGTGGTCAAGGATGAGTTGATGAGGGATATGAGGAATGGGAGAAGGTCTCCAAAGATGGTCTGGAGAAGGGAGGAGGGGATGGGGTCAAGTGAGCAGTTCGTCGCAAGATTTCATCTGGAGAGAAAGAGGTCAAGGCGTAGGGTAGTGGGACCAGTGGATTCTGTAGTCTAAGTGAATGACAAGCAGATGTCATCAACCTTTTTTTCTAAGTGGTTGACAAAGTCGTCCGCAGAGAGGGAGGGGGTGGAGGATTAAGCAGAGAAGAAAAAGTAGAGGAGTTTCCCAGGGTTGGGAATTTAGCGTGATAGAAAGCAGCTTTAGCAGTGGATACAGAGGAAGAGAAGGTAGAGAGGAGGGAGTGGATGGATGATAGGTCCTCCAGAAGTTTTGGTTTCCTCATTTCATCTCAGCTGCCCGCAGCCCTGTCGTGTTAACATGCAGTGAGTCACTCAGCCACAGGGTGGGAAGCGAAGGTCGGGCCGGAAAGGGAATAATGAGAGTCAAAGGATACAGAAAGGGAGGAGAGTAGGGTCGAAATGGCAGAGTCAGGAGAGAGGAGGGAGAAGGATTTAGCAAAAGCAAGAGAGGATAGGACCGAAGAGGACAGAGTAGCGTGAGTGAGAGAGCGAAGATTCTGGCAGCGCATACCAATCTGGGTAGGGGCTGAGTGTGGAGGGTTTGAGGAGAGATGGAGAGAAAATGAAACAGAGTATCAAATAAAATAAAATAAAATACAATTTTATTTGTCACATACACATGGTTAGCAGATGTTAATGCGAGTGTAGCGAAATGCTTGTGCTTCTAGTTCCGACAATGCAGTAATAACCAACAAGTAATCTAACTAACAATTCCAAAACTAATTTCTTATACACAGTGTAAGGGGATAAATAATATGTACATAAAGATATATGAATGAGTGATGGTACAGAGCAGCATAGGCAAGATACAGTAGATGGTATCGAGTACAGTATATACATATGAGATGAGTATGTAAACAAAGTGGCATAGTTAAAGTGGCTAGTGAGACATGTATTACATAAGGATGCAGTAGATGATATAGAGTACAGTATATACGTATACATATGAGATGAATAATGTAGGGTATGTAAACATTATATTAGGTAGCATTGTTTAAAGTGGCTAGTGATATATTTTACATAATTTCCAATCAATTCCCATTATTAAAATAATGGCTGGAGTTGAGTCAGTGTTCTTAACAACACTGTCATCTCAATTTTAGTGGTTGCTGTTTAACAGTCTGATGGCCTTGAGATAGAAGCTGTTTTTCAGTCTCTCGGTTCCAGCTTTGATGCAAAAACCTGATAACTAAATAAAATCATTTACCTTCTGGATGATAGTTTTCAATGGGTGAACAGGCAGTGGCTTTTTCAAAAAATATGGGTGTTGTCCTTGATTATCTTTATGGCCTTCCTGTGACATCGAGTGGTGTAGGTGTCCTGGAGGGCAGGTAGTTTGCCCCCGATGATGCGTTGTGCAGACCTCACTACCCTCTGGAGAGCCTTACGGTTGTGGGCGGAGCAGTTGCCGTACCAGGCGGTGATACAGCCCGCCAGGATGCTCTCGATTGTGCATCTGTAGAAGTTTGTGAGTGCTTTTGGTGACAAGCCTCCTGAGGTTGAAGAGGCGCTGCTGCGCCTTCTTCACGATGCTGTCTGTGTGGGTGGACCAATTCAGGTTGTCTGTGATGTTTATGCCGAGGAACTTAAAACTTACTACCCTCTCCACTACTGTTCCATCGATGTGGATAGGGGGTTTCCCTCTGCTGTATCCTGAAGTCCACAATCATCTCCTTAGTTTTGTTGACGTTGAGTGTGAGGTTATTTTCCTGACACCACTCTGAGCGCCCTCACCTCCTCCCTGTAGGCCGTCTCGTCGTTGTTGGTAATCAAGACTACCACTGTTGTGTCGTCTGCAAACTTGATAATTGAGTTGGAGGCGTGCGTGGCCGCGCAGTCGTGGGTGAACAGGGAGTACAGGAGAGGGCTCAGAACGCACTCTTGTGGGGCTCCAGTGTTGAGGATCAGCGGGGTGGAGATGTTGTTGCCTACCCTCACCACCTGGGGGCGGCCCGTCAGGAAGTCCAGTACCCAGTTGCACAAGGCGGGGTCGAGACCCAGGGTCTCGAGCTTGATGACGAGCTTGGAGTATTGATCAGAGGCATGGAGGGTGTTGCAGTGAGCTTAGTAGAACAGCCCCTGGTGAAGATGAGGTTAAACGTATTGCCTGCCCTGTGAGTGGGAGGTGACTGGGAAAGAAGGAGGTCATAAGAGGACAGAAGTGGAAAGAAAGAGATGGAAAGAAATGAATTGAAGTCATGTGTTGCGAGGATAAAGTCGCCCAGTACGATGAGTGATGAGTGTCGTCAGGAAATGAGCTCATCAAGGTGTCAGGCTCATTGAGGAACTCTCCAAGGGCACCTGGTGGACGATAGATGACAACAATGTTAAGCTTAAGTGGACAGATGACAGTGACTACATGGAATTATTATGAGGAGATGGACAGGCGAGAGAGGAGGCGAAGAGGGGCTGGTAGGTTAGTGGTTAGGGCTCTGGACTAGTTACCGAAAGGTTGCAAGATCAAGTCACTGAGCTGACAAGGTAAAAATCTGTCATTCTGCCCCTGTACAAGGAAGTTAACTCACTGTTCCTAGGCCGTCATTGAAAATAAATAGGTAAATACTAATAAGAGAAAATCTCCAAACACACCTCCCAGCACTGATTGGTGATTGCCTGGCAGAGGTGAAGAAAACACCCCCTACAATACAACACTCCCACAAATTAGCAAGACCGCTACCAAGAGCTGTTACACAAATTAGCCTGAAACTAATCCAAGTCCACAACGACAGTCACAAGTATAGTAAATCCGTCAAGCAGATATTGTACGTTGACCAACTGCAAACATTCGAGGACACCTGATAAACCTTGCTTTTACTTATATAGCTTTGTTTCTCTTTCTCTCTCTGAATGTGTGTGTGTGCATATGTACGTGTGTGCGTGTGTGTACGTGTGTGTGTGCAGGCCAATGATGCCTCGGGGAACACCTGGAACTGGCTCTACTTCATCCCCCTCATCATCATCGGATCCTTCTTCATGCTCAACCTGGTCCTGGGTGTCTTATCAGGGTAAGTCTGACCCAAGACACACACACACACACACACACACAAACACGCAGACACTCTCACTCACTCACACATTCACTCACACCCAAGACATACTGTATTCCTACGGTTGTAGACATAGGGTCTATAGGGAGGCATGGACTTCACTTAACATACAAACCACCCTTTTTATTAGGTAGGACAGGATGACCACAAGAGCCACGTTCCCCTATACTGAACCACTCTATTGACAGGGTAGGTAGTGGGGGAGATGTTTGTGGGGATAAAATGTGTGTGTACATGTGTGTGCTTGTGCTCATGTACAGCGCATTTGGAAAGTATTCAGACCCCTTCACTTTTTCCACAATTTGTTACGTTACAGCCTTATTCTAAAATGTATTACATTGTTTTTCTCCCCCAATAACCAATTATGACAAAGCAAAACAGATTTTTAGAATTGTTTTGAAAAGAAATCTGAAATATTACATTTACAAAAGTGTTCAGACCCTTTACTCAGTACTATATTGAAGCACCTTTGGCAGAGATTACAGTCTTGAGTCGTCTTGGGTATGACGCTACAAGCTTGGCACATCTGTATTTGGGGATCCTCTCAAGCTCTGTCAGGTTGAATGGGGAGCAATGCTGCACAGCTATTTTCAGGTCTCTCCAGAAATGTTTAATCGGGTTCAAGTCCAGGCTCTGGCTGGGCCACTCAAGGACATTCAGAGACTTGTCCCGAAGCCAGTCCTGCATTGTCTTGGCTGTGTGCTTAGGGCCGTTGTCCTGTTGAAAGGTGCACCTTCGCTCCAGTCTGAGGTCCTGAGCACTCTGGAGCAGGTTTTCATCAATGATCTCTCTGTACTTTGCTCTGTTCATCTTTCCCTCGATCATGACTAGTCTCCCAGTCTCTGCCACTGACAAACATCCCCACAGCATGATCCTGCCACCACCATGCTTCACCGGAGGGATGGTGCCAGGTTTCCTCCAGATGTGACGCTTGACATTCAGGCCAAAGAGTTCAATCTTGGTTATATCAGACCAGAGAATCTTTTTTTCCATTTTCTCCAAGTGGGCTGTCATGTGCATTTTACTGAGGAGTGGCTTCCGTCTGGCCACTCTATCATAAAGGCCTGATCGGTGGAGTGCTGCAGATATAGTTGTCCATCTAGAAGGTTTTCCCATCTCCACAGAGGAACTCTGGAGCTCTGTCAGAGTGACAATTGGGTTCTTGGTCACCTCCCTGACCAATGCCCTCCTCCCCCTATGGCTCAGTTTGGCCGGGAGGCCAGCTCTAGGAGGAGTCTTGGTAGTTCCAAATTTCTTCTATTTAAGAATGTTGGAGGCTGGGGACCTTCAATGCTGCAGACATGTTATTGGGGACCTTCAATGCTGCAGACATTTTTTGAAAAATTCCCCAGATCTGTGACTTTATACGATCCTGCTTGGTTTTTGCTCTGACATGCACTGTCAACTATGGGACCTTATATAGACAGCTGTGTGCCTTCCAAATCATGACCAATCAACTGAATATATCAATTAAGTTGTAGAAACATCTCAATGATGATCAATGGAAACATGATGCACCTGAGCTCAATTTCGAGTCTCATAGCAAAGGGTCTTAATATTTAATTCTTATCTAAATAAGGTATTTTTGTTTTCAAATCAAAATCAAATGAAATTTATTTATATAGCCCTTCGTACATCAGCTGATATCTCAAAGTGCTGTACAGAAACCCAGCCTAAAACTCCAAACAGCAAGCAATGCAGGTGTAGAAGCACGGTGGCTTGGAAAAACTCCCTAGAAAGGCCAAAACCTAGGAAGAAACCTAGAGAGGAACCAGGCTATGAGGGGTGGCCTGTCCTCTTCTGGCGGTGCCGGGTGGAGATTATAACAGAACATGGCCAAGATGTTCAAATGTTCATAAATGACCAGCATGGTCAAATAATAATAATCACAGGCAGAACAGTTGAAACTGGAGAAGCAGCACGGCCAGGTGGACTGGGGACAGCAAGGAGTCATCATGTCAGGTAGTCCTGAGGCATGGTCCTAGGGCTCAGGTCCTCTGAGAGAGAGAAAAAAAAATTCACACAGGACACTGGATAAGACAGGAGAAGTACTCCAGATATAACAAACGAACCCTAGCCCCCCGACACATAAACTACTGCAGCATAAATACTGGAGGCTGAGAAAGGAGGGGTCAGGAGACACTGTGGCACCATCGGATGATACCCCCGGACAGGGCCAAACAGGAAGGATATAACCCCACCCACTTTGCCAAAGCAAAGCCCCCACTCCACTAGAGGGATATCTTCAAACACCAACTTACCATCCTGAGACAAGGCCGAGTATAGCCCACAAAGATCTCCGCCACGGCACAACCCAAGGGGGGGCAACCAACCCAGACAGGAAGATCACATCAGTGACAAAACCCATTCAAGTGACGCACCCCTCCTAGGGACGGCATGAAAGAGCACCATTAAGCCAGTGATTCTGCCCCTGTAATAGGGTTAGAGGCAGAGAATCTCAGTGGAAAGAGGGGAACCAGCCAGGCAGAGACTGCAAGGGCGATTCATTGCTCCAGAGCCTTTCCGTTCACCTTCACACTCCTAGGCCAGACTACACTCAATCATATGACCCACTGAAGAGATGAGTCTTCAGTAAAGACTTAGTTTGACCGAGTTTGCGTCTCTCACATGGGTAGGCAGACCATTCCATAAAAATGGAGCTCTATAGGAGAAAGCCCTGCCTCCAGCTGTTTGCTTAGAAATTCTAGGGACAATTAGGTGGCCTGCGTCTTGTGACCGTAGCGTACGTGTAGATATGTACGGCAGGACCAAATCAGAGAGATAGGTCGGAGCAAGCCCATGTAATGCTTTGTAGGTTAGCAGTAATACCTTGAAATCAGCCCTTGCCTTAACAGGAAGCCAGTGTAGGGAGGCTAGCACTGGAGTAATATGATCAAATATTTTGGTTCTAGTCAGGATTCTAGCAGCCGTATTTAGCACTAACTGAAGGTTATTTAGTGCTTTATCCGGGTAGCCGGAAAGTAGAGCATTGCAGTAGTCTAACCTCAAAGTGACAAAAGCATGGATTAATTTTTCTGCATCATTTTTGGACAGAAAATTTCAGATTTTTGATGTTCGTCAAAAGAGAGATCAGGGTCCAGAGTAACGCAGAGGTCCTTCTCAGTTTTATTTGAGAGGACTGTACAACCATTAAGATTAATTGTCAGATTCAACAGAAGATCTCTTTGTTTCTTGGGACCTAGAACAAGCATCTCTGTTTTGTCCGAGTTTAAAAGTAGAAAGTTTGCAGCCATCCACTTCCTTATGTCTGAAACACATACTTCTAGCGAGGGCAATTTTGGGGCTTCACCATGCTTCATTGAAATGTACAGCTGTGTGTCATCCGCATAGCAGTGAAAGTTAACATTATGTTTTCGAATGACATCCCCAAGAGGTAAAATATATAGTGAAAACAATAGTGGTCCTAAAACGAAACCTTGAGGAACACCAAGGTTTAGAGGCCATGATTATTTTCACCATTGTGTCAAGAGATATAGTACTAAAACACTTGAGTGTCTCTCTTGATCCTAGGTCCTGGCAGAGTTGTGCAGACTCAGGACAACTGAGCTTTGAAGGAATACAAAGATTTAAAGAGGAGTCCGTAATTTACTTTCTAATAATCATGATCTTTTCCTCAAAGAAGTTCATGTAGTTCATGAATTTATTACTACTGATGTGAAAGCCATCCTCTCTTGGGGAATGCTGCTTTTTAGTTAGCTTTGCGACAGTATCAAATAGGAATTTCGGATTGTTCTTATTTTCCTCAATTAAGTTGGAAAAATAGGATGATCGAGCAGCAGTAAGGGCTCTTCGATACTGCACGGTACAAGGTAGTTAGAAGACTTCCAGTTTGGTGTGGCGCCATTTCTGTTCCAATTTTCTGGAAGCTTGCTTCAGAGCTCGGGTATTTTCTGTATACAGGGAGCTAGTTTCTTATGAGAGATGTTTTTAGTTTTTAGGGGTGCAACTGCATCTAGGGTTTTCAATATTTCTATAAATGTGCAAACATTTCTAAAAACCTCTTTTCACTTTGTCATAATGGGGTATTGTGTCGATTGATAAGGAAAAAAATATTACATCCATTTTAGAATAAGGTTTTAACGTAACAAAATGTGGAAAAAGTCAAGGGGTCTGAATACTTTCGAATGCACTGTATATACACTCACTGGCCAGTTTGTTAGGCACACCCATCTAGTACCGGGTCCGACATCCATTTGACTCCAGAACAACCTGACTTCTTCGGGACATTCTACAAGGTGTCGGAAACATTCCACAGCTGACACAATGGTATCACGCAGTTGCTGCAGATTGGACGATGGGACATTCATGCTGCCAACAGCCAATTCTATCTCATACCAAAGATGCTCTATTAGGCTAATGTCTGGGGACTGAGCAGGCCACTCAGGTAACTGAGTTCGCTGTGATGTTCCTGGTGATGTTTTTCCACTCCTCAATTGCCCAGTGTTTGTGACCGGGGGCCCACTGGAGCCACTTATTCTTGTTTTTTGCTGATAGGAGTGGTGTGGTCATCTGCTGAAATAGCCCGTCTGTGACATGGATCAACGAGTTGTACGTTCCGAGATGCTGGTCAACACATCACTGTTGTACTGCGCCATTATTTGTCTGTTTGTGGCCCTCCTGATAGCTGGCATGAGTCTTGCCATTTTCCTTTGACCTCTGTCATCAATGAGCTGCTTTCCCCCACAGGACCGCCGCTGACTAGAAGTTTTTTGTTTGTGGCACCATTCGCGGTAAATCCTAGACACTGCGTGAAAAGCCCAGGAAGGCGACCGTTTCCACAACTAGCTCTCAGTCTTACATCAGCATTAGACATTCATCTATGTTTCTTAAACATCAAGTTTCAAAGTTGTTCCAAAAGTCAAATGTGTGTTTAAGATTAAGTTTAGTTATGGTAAGGGTTAAGGTTTGGGATAGGCTTAAAACAAACATCTCAAAAACAACTTTCTGTCGCTGGATTCGAACATGCCTACGGCCATCCACCATTCCCGTCTACAATGCCCTAGCAAAACAAAAATCTACTTGAAGGTAACAGCGCTTGCTGTTGCCGGTTTCTACGTAATCTCCCGACATCCTCAGACATGGACGGACGTTGAATACGGACTTGTATCACAGGTGACCTGGCTGGTTTCTGAGATACTGAGTCCGGCATGCCTGGCACCCATGATCATACCACGCTCAGTCGCTTAGGTCACTTGTTTTGCCATTATAACATTCAATCGATCAGTAACTGAATGCCTTGACGCCCGTCTGCCTGCTTTATATAGCAAGTCATGGCCACGTGACTCACTGTCTGTAGGAGTGTTCCATTTTCGTGAATGGGGTGGTGTCCCTAATAAACTGGCCAGTGAGTGTGTATGTATATATATATATTGTCGCGGTGTGCGCTACTGGTGGAGAAGTCAGGTGCAGGAAAGCAGAGAGTTGTGAACAGGCACACACTATATTAAGGCAGAGGCTAATAAAACAGACAGACGCCACAGTGTCAAAACCTCCAGCCAAAGGTAAAATTGCTATGCGCGAAACTGTCACAAAAATTGAGCAAATGTTTTACAATAAACATCCCTCGTGAAAAGCCACGGAATAATGGGGAAAAATCCAGCCTGGCGCGTACACACGGACATGTAACAAAACAATTTCACACAAAGTCATGGAGGGGAACAGAGGAATACATGCAGTGTGATTAGGGAATGAAAACCAGGTGTGCAGGGAACAGGACAAGACAAACAAGACAACAAGACAGACAAGACAACAAGACAAAACAAATGGAACAATGGAAAAATGGAAAAATGGAGCGGCGATGGCTAGAAAGCCGGTGACTGCCGAACGCTGCCCGAACAAGGAGAGGAGCAGACTTCGGCGGAAATTGTGACAAATACATATATATACAGTGACATATACATATATATACAGTGACATATATATATATATATATATATCTATATACAGTGACATATACATATATATATATATATATATATATACAGTGACATATACATATATATACAGTTACATATACAGTGCCTTGCGAAAGTATTCGGCCCCCTTGAACTTTGCGACCTTTTGCCACATTTCAGGCTTCAAACATAAAGATATAAAAGTGTATTTTTTTGTGAAGAATCAACAACAAGTGGGACACCGTCATGAAGTGGAACGACATTTATTGGATATTTCAAACTTTTTTAACAAAATTGGGCGTGCAAAATTATTCGGACCCCTTAAGTTAATACTTTGTAGCGCCACCTTCTGCTGCGATTACAGCTGTAAGTCGCTTTGGGTATGTCTCTATCAGTTTTGCACATCGAGAGACTGAAATTTTTTCCCATTCCTCCTTGCAAAACAGCTCGAGCTCAGTGAGGTTGGATGGAGAGCATTTGTGAACAGCAGTTTTCAGTTCTTTCCACAGATTCTCGATTGGATTCAGGTCTGGACTTAGACTTGGCCATTCTAACACCTGGATATGTTTATTTTTGAACCATTCCATTGTAGATTTTGCTTTATGTTTTGGATCATTGTCTTGTTGGAAGACAAATCTCCGTCCCAGTCTCAGATCCCTGCTGAAGAAAAGCAGTTCCAAACCATGATGCTGTCACCACCATGTTTGACAGTGGGGATGGTGTTCAGGGTGATGAGCTGTGTTGCTTTTACGCCAAACATAACGTTTTGCATTGTTGCCAAAAAGTTCCATTTTGGTTTCATCTGACCAGAGCACCTTCTTCCACATGTTTGGTGTGTCTCCCAGGTGGCTTGTGGAAAACTTTAAACAGCACTTTTTATGGATATCTTTAAGAAATGGCTTTCTTCTTGCCACTCTTCCATAAAGGCCAGATTTGTGCAATATACGACT
Source organism: Oncorhynchus masou masou (assembly GCF_036934945.1). Classification (NCBI taxonomy): domain Eukaryota; kingdom Metazoa; phylum Chordata; class Actinopteri; order Salmoniformes; family Salmonidae; genus Oncorhynchus; species Oncorhynchus masou. Next base: position 41,058,786 of record NC_088219.1, read on the forward strand.
GATTGTTGTCCTATGGACAGAGTCTCCCACCTCAGCTGTAGATCTCTGCAGTTCATCCAGAGTGATTATGGGCCTCTTGGCTGCATCTCTGATCAGCCTTCTCCTTGTATGAGCTGAAAGTTTAGAGGGACGGCCAGGACTTGGTAGATTTGCAGTGGTCTGATACTCCTTCCATTTCAATATTATCGCTTGCACAGTGCTCCTTGGGATGTTTAAAGCTTGGGAAATCTTTTTGTATCCAAATCCGGCTTTAAACTTCTTCACAACAGTATCTCGGACCTGCCCGGTGTGTTCCTTGTTCTTCATGATGCTCTCTGCGCTTTTAACGGACCTCTGAGACTATCACAGTGCAGGTGCATTTATACGGAGACTTGATTACACACAGGTGGATTGTATTTATCATCATTAGTCATTTAGGTCAACATTGGATCATTCAGAGATCCTCACTGAACTTCTGGAGAGAGTTTGCTGCACTGAAAGTAAAGGGGCTGAATACTTTTGCATATATATATACAGTGACATATACATATATATATATATACAGTGACATATACATATATATATATACAGTGACATATACATATATATACAGTGACATATACATATATACACAGTGACATATAAATATATATACAGTGACATATATATATATATATATATATATATATACAGTGACATATAGATATATATAGAGTGACATATACATATATATACAGTGACATATACATATATACACAGTGACATATACATATATATATATATATATACAGTGACATATATATATATATATATATACAGTGACATATACATATATATACAGTGACATATACATATATACACAGTGACATATACATATATATATATATACAGTGACATATATATATATATATATATATATATACAGTGACATATACATATATATACAGTGACATATATATATATATATATATATATACAGTGACATATACATATATATACAGTGACATATATATATATATATATATATATATACAGTGACATATACATATATATATACAGTGACATATATATATATATATATATATATATATATATATATATATATATATACAGTGACATATACATATATATACATATACAGTGACATATACATATATATACAGTGACATATACATATGTATACAGTGACATATACATATATATATATACAGTGACATATACATAAATATATATACAATGACATATACATATATATACAGTGACATATACATATATATATACAGTGACATATACATATATATACAGTGACATATACATATATATACAATGACATATACATATATATATACAGAGACATATACGTATATATACAGTGACATATACATGTATATATATATATATACAGTGACATATACATATATATACAATGACATATACATATATATATATATATATACAGAGACATATACATATATATACAGTGACATATACATATATATATACAGAGACATATACATATATATACAGTGACATATACATACATATATATACAGTGACATATACATATATATATATATATATATACAGTGACATATACATATATATACAGTGACATATACATATATATATACAGTGACATATACATATATATATATATATATATATATATATATACAGTGACATATACATATATATACAGTGACATATACATATATATATATATATATATACAGTGACATATACATATATATATACAGTGACATATACATATATAAACAGTGACATTTACAAATATATACAGTGACATATACATATATATACAGTGACATATACATATATATACAGTGACATATACATATATATACAGTGACATATACATATATAAACAGTGACATTTACAAATATATACAGTGACATATACATATATATACAGTGACATATACATATATATATATATATATACAGTGACATATACATATATATATACAGTGACATATACATATATAAACAGTGACATTTACAAATATATACAGTGACATATACATATATATACAGTGACATATACATATATATACAGTGACATTTACATATATATACATATATATACAGTGACATATACATATATATACAATGACATATACATATATATACAGTGACATTTACATATATATATATACAGTGACATATACATATATATACAGTGACATATACATATATATACAGTGACATTTACATATATATATATACAGTGACATATACATATATATACAATGACATATACATATATATACAGTGACATATACATATATATATATACAGAGACATATACATATATATACAGTGACATATACATATATATATATATACAGAGACATATACATATATATACAGTGACATATACATACATATGTATATATACAGTGACATATACATATATATACAGTGACATATACATATATATACAGTGACATATACATATATATATACAGTGACATATACATATATATATATACAGTGACATATACATATATATATATATATATATATATACAGTGACATGTACATATATATACAGTGACATATACATATATATATATACAGTGACATTTACATATATATACAGTGACATTTACATATATATACAGTGACATATACATATATATACAGTGACATATACATATATATATATACAGTGACATTTACATATATATATATATCTACAGTGACATATACATATATATACAATGACATATACATATATATATACAGAGACATATACATATATATACAATGACATATACATATATATACAGTGACATATACATATATATACAGTGACATATACATATATATACAGTGACATTTACATATATATATATATATATATATATATATATATATATATATACAGTGACATATACATATATATACAGTGACATATACATATATATACAGTGACATATACATATATATACAGTGACATTTACATATATATACAGTGACATATACATATATATACAGTGACATTTACATATATATATATATATATACAGTGACATATACATATATATATACAGTGACATATACATATATATACAGTGACATTTACATATATATATATATATATATATATATATATATATATACAGTGACATATACATATATATACAGTGACATATACATATATATATATTTACAGAGACATATACATATATATACAGTGACATATACATATATATATATACAGAGACATATACATATATATACAGTGACATATACATACATATATATATACAGTGACATATACATATATATACATATATATATATATATATACAGTGACATATACATATATATACAGTGACATTTACATATATATATATATATATATACAGTGACATATACATATATATACAGTGACATATACATATATATATACAGTGACATTTACATATATATACAGTGACATATACATATATATACAGTGACATTTACATATATATATACAGTGCCATTTACATATATATATATATATCTACAGTGACATATACATATATATACAATGACATATACATATATATATACAGAGACATATACATATATATACAATGACATACATATATATACAGTGACATATACATATATATACAGTGACATTTACATATATATATATATACAGTGACATATACATATATATACAGTGACATATACATATATATACAGTGACATTTACATATATATACAGTGCCTTGCGAAAGTATTCGGCCCCCTTGAACTTTGCGACCTTTTGCCACATTTCAGCCTTCAAACATAAAGATATAAAACTGTATTTTTTTGTGAAGAATCAACAACAAGTGGGACACAATCATGAAGTGGAACGACATTTATTGGATATTTCAAACTTTTTTAACAAATCAAAAACTGAAAAATTGGGTGTGTAAAATTATTCAGCCCCTTTCCTTTCAGTGCAGCAAACTCTCTCCAGAAGTTCAGTGAGGATCTATGAATGATCCAATGTTGACCTAAATGACTAATGATGATAAATACAATCCACCTGTGTGTAATCAAGTCTCCGTATAAATGCACCTGCACTCTGATAGTCACAGAGGTCCGTTAAAAGCGCAGAGAGCATCATAAAGAACAAGGAACACACCAGGCAGGTCCGAGATACTGTTGTGAAGAAGTTTAAAGCCGGATTTGGATACAAAAAGATTTCCCAAGCTTTAAACATCCCAAGGAGCACTGTGCAAGCGATAATATTGAAATGGAAGGAGTATCAGACCACTGCAAATCTACCAAGACCTGGCCGTCCCTCTAAACTTTCAGCTCATACAAGGAGAAGGCTGATCAGAGATGCAGCCAAGAGGCCCATGATCACTCTGGATGAACTGCAGAGATCTACAGCTGAGGTGGGAGACTCTGTCCATAGGACAACAATCAGTCGTATATTGCACAAATCTGGCCTTTATGGAAGAGTGGCAAGAAGAAAGCCATATCTTAAAGATATCCATAAAAAGTGTCGTTTAAAGTTTGCCATAAGCCACCTGGGAGACACACCAAACATGTGGAAGAAGGTGATCTGGTCAGATGAAACCAAAATCGAACTTTTTGGCAACAATGCAAAACGTTATGTTTGGCGTAAAAGCAACACAGCTCATCACCCTGAACACACCATACCCACTGTCAAACATGGTGGTGTCAGCATCATGGTTTGGGCCTGCTTTTCTTCAGCAGGGACAGGGAAGATGGTTAAAATTGATGGGAAGATGGATGGAGCCAAATACAGGACCATCCTGGAAGAAAACCTGATGGAGTCTGCAAAAAACCTGAGACTGGGACAGAGATTTGTCTTCCAACAAGACAATGATCCAAAACATAAAGCAAAATCTACAATGGAATGGTTCAAAAATAAACATATCCAGGTGTTAGAATGGCCAAGTCAAAGTCCAGACCTGAATCCAATCGAGAATCTGTGGAAAGAACTGAAAACTGCTGTTCACAAATGCTCTCCATCCAACCTCACTAAGGTCGAGCTGTTTTGCAAGGAGGAATGTGAAAAAAATTGGTCTCTCAATGTGCAAAACTGATAGAGACATACCCCAAGCGACTTACAGCTGTTATCGCAGCAAAAGGTGGCGCTACAAAGTATTAACTTAAGGGGGCTGAATAATTTTGCACGCCCAATTTTTCAGTTTTTGATTTGTTAAAAAAGTTTGAAATATCCAATAAATGTCGTTCCACTTCATGATTGTGTCCCACTTGTTGTTGATTCTTCACAAAAAAATACACTTTTATATCTTTATGTTTGAAGCCTGAAATGTGGCAAAAGGTCGCAAAGTTCAGGGGGCCGAATACTTTCGCAAGGCACTGTACAGTGACATATACATATATATACAGTGACATATACATATATATACAGTGACATTTACATATATATATATATATATATATATATATATATACAGTGACATATACATATATATACAATGACATATACATATATATATACAGGGACATATAAATATATATACAGTGATATATACATATATATATACAGTGACATATACATATATATATACAGTGACATATACATATATATATACAGTGACATATACATATATATATATATACAGTGACATTTACATATATATATACAGTGACATATACATATATATATATACAGTGACATATACATATATATACAGTGACATTTACATATATATATATACAGTGACATATACATATATATACAATGACATATATATATATATACAGAGACATATACATATATATATACAATGACATATACATATATATACAGTGACATATACATATATATACAGTGACATATACATATATATACAGTGACATATACATATATATACAGTGACATATATATATATATATATACAGTGACATATACATATATATATACAGTGACATATACATATATATACAATGACATATACATATATATATACAGAGACATATAAATATATATACAGTGACATATACATATATATACAGTGACATATAAATATATATACAGTGACATATACATATATATACAATGACATATACATATATATATACAGTGACATATACATATATATACAGTGACATATATATATATATATATATATATATATATATATATATATACAGTGACATATACATATATATATACAGTGACATATACATATATATATACAGTGACATATACATATATATACAGTGACATATACATATATATACAGTGCATTCGGAAGTATTCAGATCCTTTCCCTTTTTCCACGTTTTGTTACCTTACAGCCGTATTCTATAATAGATTCCATTTAAAAAAAATCTATTTACACACAATACCCTGTAAGAACAACGCAAAAACAGGTTTAAAGTTTTTTTTTGCAAATTTATGAAAAAATATAAAACAATACCTTATTTACATAAGTATTCAGAAGCTTTTGCTATGAGACTCGAAATTGAGCTCAGCTGCATTGTGTTTCCATTGATCATCCATGAGATGTTTCTACACCCTGATTGGAGTCCACCTATGGTAAATTAAATTGATTTGGAAAGGCACACACCTGTCTATATAAGGTCCCACAGTTGCATGTCAGTCAAAAACCAAGCCATGAGTTCGAACTAATTGTCCGTAGAGCTCCGAGACAGGATTGTGTCGAAGCACAGATCTGGGTGAGGGTACCAAAACATTTCTGAACCATTGAAGGTCCCCAAGAAAACAGTGTCCTCCATCATTCTTAAATGGAACCCGATGGTCACTCTGACATAGCTCCAGAGTTCCTCTGTGGAGATGGGATAACCTTCAAGAAGGAGAACCATCTTTGCAACACTCCACCAATCAGTCCTGGATATGGTAGAGTGGCCAGATGGAAGCCAATCCTCAGTAAAATGCACATGACAGCCTGCTTTGAGTTTGCCAAATGGCACCTAAAGGACTCTCAGACCATGAGAATGAAACCAAGATTGAACTCTTTGGCCGGAATGCCAAGCGTTCCGTCTGGAAGAAACCTGGCACCATCCCTCCGGTGAAGCATGGTGGTGGCAGCATCATGCTGTGGGGATGTTTGTCAGCGGCAGGGACTGGGAGACTAGTCAGGATGCAGGGAAAGATGAATGGAGCAAAGCACAGAGAGATCCTTGATGAAAACCTGCCCCAGAGCATTCAGGAGCTTAGATTGGTGCGAAGGTTCACATTCCAACAGGACAACGACCCAAGCATACAGCCAAGACAACGCAGGACTGGCTTCGGGACAAGTCTCTGAATGTCTGTGAGTGGCCCAGCCAGGGTCCAAACTTGAACCTGATTAAACATCTCTGGAGAGACATGAAAATAGCTGTGCAGCAACGCTCCCCATCCAACCTGACAGAGGTTGAGACAGAAGCTTGTAGCGTCTTACCCAAGAAGACTCGAGGCTGTAATCGCTGCCAAATGTGCTTAAACAAAGTACTGAGTAAAGGGTCTGAATCCTTATGTAAATGTGATATGTTGGTTGTTGTTTTTTTAAATACATTATCAAACATTTCTAAAAACTTGTTTTTCTTTGTCATTATTTGTTATTGTGTGTAGATTGATGAGGGGGGAAAAAACAATTTAATTCATTTTTGAATGAGGCTGAAACGTAACAAAATGTGGAACAAGTCAAGGGGTCTGAATATTTCTGAATGCGCTGTATATATATATGTGTGTATGTATGTAATCCTGTGTCTTCAGTGGAATGGCTGAGCGGAGCCCACTCAGGCTGAAAGCCTGAGTGGGCGAGCTTCCCCTTAAAGAGATGTGAATTTACAGAGACAGCAAGCATTACCATAATGAAATGACCCGGTGCCTTCCGTTAGAATAGCTGTGTAAATATGGAGCTCTTTATCTTAATGAAAAGCCTATTGGAATCCACTTCCATCCCCTCCCCAGCAACGCTAAGTCTGGGTCAGCATTCACTCTCTTTTGTTCTCTTTCCCGCTCTCTCACTGTCTTCTTTCCTGTTTCTCTCTCTCCCTCTTTTAACGCTGGTGCATTATTCACACACACATACTAACGTTTTGTCTGAAACATACACACGTTCACAAACGCACGCAAACACACACCCACACAGACACACAATGTCTCCCACCAGCCCCCTGTTGAGAGCATCGTAGTGTTTCTGGTCAGTTGCTGTATTTATGTGTTCTGGGAAGCCTGAGCTCCTATTCAGTGAATGGCTAGTTCCCCTCTCTCTCTCTCTGTGTGTGTGTGTGTGTGTGTGTGTGTGTGTGTGTGTGTGTGTGTGTGTGTGTGTGTGTGTGTGTGTGTGTGTGTGTGTGTGTGTGTGTGTGTGTGTGTGTGTGTGTGTGTGTGTGTGTGTGTGTGTGTGTGCGGATGTGTTTAACTATTCTTTAGTACAAAATGTATTTTTGACCAACTGGGGACATTTTGTTAGTCCCCATTAGGTCAAATGTTATTTCTAGGGGGTTTAGGGTTAGAATTACGTTAAGGATTAGGAGCTAGGGTTAGTTTTTAGGGTTAGGAGCTAGGGTTAGTTGTTTTTAAGTTTTACCTAATTTGGCCTTATAAATCAGTGTATACCAGTGTTTAAGCCTCCTCAAGGTCAATGTCGACCAGCCAACAGTAGAGATCACAATGATGTGTTAGACGTGTTAGGGTTAAGGTTAGGTTAAAAGTATGAGTTCGGATTAGGTTTAGGGTTAAGGGTTAGGGAAAATAGGATTTTGAAAGTGTCCCCACGCTAGCTGTAAACAGACTGTCTGTGTGTGTGTGACTCAGCACTCTAATGATATCTTCATCCCTCTCTCCTCTCATTTGCTTCTCCATCTCTTCTGTCCTTTGTGAACCCAATGACTCTGCCTCAGCCTCCCCCGCTCTGACATCCCCCAGCTTACCACAGTAGAATCTCAGCCATCACTCAAGTGGTTGAGCTAAGAGAGATATGGCATTGTGTAGACAGACAGTGGCACACTTGGGGAACATCATAATATGATACTGGTGATACCACATGATACCACATTTATTTTAAATTCTTCATACTGACAGGAAATGCATCTTTGCTGAAATGACAATGAAAATAGCTCAAATAGAATTCTGTTGATAGATTAGTCATCCCTCTCCCACTCTTCTCTTTTCCTCTTTTCACTCTTCTCTCTTTTCCTCCCTCCCGTTCTTTATCTTTATCTTCCTTTGCCCCTCTCTTTCTCTGTCACTGTCTCTCTCTCTCTGTCTCCCCCAAGTTTTAAAATGGTCTGTGTTTGCCTTTCATCAAAATGTCCCTGGATCTTCTCTTTGAGCTCAGTGGTCTGTCCATCCCATCGTCTGACAGTGAAACACACTCTTTTACACACACCGGAACCGTCTCAACAGGATTCGAACAGCCAGTCAGAAGAAAAGGGAATCATTCCATGTATATTGTCATTAGTCTAGTGACAACTGGGTTCCCATGGGTAACTAGAACTTTATCCGGGCCTAAGGAATGAGTTGGTGTGTGCGTGGGTCCATGTGTGTGTGTGTGTGAGCACATTTAAATAGTTGTGTAACCCTTTTATCTGTGAGCTGAACTCATCCACACCCACGCTTTAACAGCGAGACACACGGCTGTGTCTTTCTCTTTGTCTGTTTCTCTGTGTGTTTGGCCCTTCAAAGAGTCCTTTCATAACTCCACTGCACGTCCCTGGTCTCCTCTACAGTGGGTGGGCTGTGAGGTGTGTGTGGTGGTCTGGTGAACTAAAGCCCTCTGAAGTGAAGGTCACTCCCAGAGAGGAGAGGAATCAAATCAAATCACATTTTATTTGTCATATGCTTTCTTAAACAACAGGTTTAGACTAACAGTGAAATGCTTACTTACGGGCACATCCCACCAATGCAGAGAGAAAAATATGTAAATAATGGAAAAATAATAACACAAGGAATAAATCCACAATGAGTGGATCCACAATCCACAATAACTTGGCTATATACACAGGATACCAGTACAGAGGCGATGTGTAAGGGTACGAGGTAATTGAGGTAAATACTTTTGTATGAATAGTGTATGTGGACACCCCTTCAAATTAGTGGATTCTGCTATTTCATCCACACCAATTGCTGCCAGGTGTATAAAATCGAGCACACCGCCATGCAATCTCCATAGACAAACATTGACAGTAGAAAGGCCTTACGGAAAAGCTCAGTAACATTCAACGTGTCACCTTCATAGGATGCCACCTTTCTAACAAGTCAGTTTGTAAATCTTCTGCCCTGCTCGATCTGTCCCGGTCATCTGTAAGTACCGTTATTGTGAAGCGGAAACGTCTAGAAACAACAATGGCTCAGCCATGAAGCACATAAAGCCACAAGATCACTTAACGAGACCGTCTCAGTTTTAAAACTGCCTCTGGTAGCAACGTCAGCACAATAGGGAGCTTCATAAAATGGGTTTCCATGGCCGTGCAGCCGCACACAAGCCTAAGATCACCATGTACAAAGCAAAGCCTCGGCTGAGTGGTATTAAGCTCTCAGCTATTGGACTCTGGAGCAGGGGAAACGTGTTCTCTGGAGTGATGACTCACATTTCTCCATCTGGCAGTCCGACGGACAAATCTGGGTTTGGCAGATGCCAGCAGAATGCTGCCTGCCCGAATGCATATTGCCAACTGTAAAGTTTGGTGGAGGAATGGCTTTGGAATGTGTTTGTGTTTTTGTGTTTCACAGACAGTTTTCCCGCCGAAACTCTAACACGATCAAAAGTGGATACTGGGACAATATTTCTAACATAACAATGTGGGGAATGGTCAGTTGGAAGCTATAGAAAACTAATGTCATACAGTGGCAAGAAAAAGTTTGTGAACCCTTTGGAAATACTTGGATTTCAGCATAAATTGATCATAACATTTGATCTGATCTTCATCTCGGTCACAACAATAGACACACAAAGTTCCACTTAAATAACACATAAACAATTATACGTTTTCATGCCTTTATTGAACACACCGTGTAAACATTCACAGTGCAGGGTGGAAAATGTATTTGAACCCTTGGATTTAATAACTGGTTGACCCTCTTTTGGCAGCAATAACTTCAACCAAACATTTTCTGTAGTTGCTGATCAGACCTGCACAATGGTCAGGAGGAATTTTGGACCATTCCTCTTTACCAAACTGTTTAAGTTCAGCAATATTCTTGGGATGTCTGGTGTGAACTGCTCTCTTGAGGTCATGCCACTGCATCTCATTCAGGTTGAGGTCAGGACTCTGACTTGGCCTCTCCAGAAGACGTATTTTCTTCTTTTGAAGCCATTCTGTTGTTGATTTACTTGTGTGTTTTGGGTCGTTGTCTTCTTGCATCACCCAACTTCTGTTGAGCTTCAATTAGCGGACATTCTCCTGCAAAATGGTTTGATAAACTTGGGAATTCCTTTTCTTGTCAATGATAGCAAGCTGTCCAGGCCCTGAGGCAGCAAAGCAGCCCCAAACCATGATGCTCCCTCCACCATACTTTACAGTTGGGATGAGGTTTTGATGTTGGTGTGCTGTGCCTTTTTTTCTCCACACAGTGTTGTGTGTTCCTTCCAAAGAAATCAACTGTAGTTTCATCTCTTCACAGAATATTTTGCCAGCAGCGCTGTAAAACATCCAGGTGCACTTTTGCAAACTTCAGACGTGCAGTAATATTTTTTGGGGACATTAGTGGCTTCTTCCATGGTGTCCTCCCATGAACACCATTCTTGTTTAGTGTTTTACGTATCGTAGACTCGTCAACAGAGATGTTAGCATGTTCCAGAGATTTCTGTAAGTCTTTAGCTGGCACTCTAGGATTCTTCTTAACCTCATTGAGCATTCTGCACTGTGCTCTTGCAGTCATCTTTGCCACTCCTAGGGAGAGTAGCAACAGTGTTGAACTTCCTCCATTTATAGACAATTTGTCTTACCATGGACTGATGAACATCAAAGCTTTTAGAGATATTTTTGGAACCGTTTCCAGCTTTGTCGTGTCTTTACTATCATTAAATTGAAGACTTATAGTTTTTATCAAAGATTCTCTGTAATTAGTATTACGCGATCAACTGATTAATCATGTAACTGTAATTAACTAGGAAGTCGGGGCACCAAGGAAAAATATTCAGATTACATAGTTATCATTTCCTAAAATAACTTTTCAGATATTTTATCCGATCAATTAGTCTTCGAATTAATGAATTATTTACTTTACTCTCACGTTAGTCTCATTCCAAACGTCGTAAATTGTTGGTTATCTGCACAAACCCAATCTTCAATATGAGTCATCCATACATCAATTGTCTTAAATCATTTATTTATTACTAACTAAGTAATTCACAGAAATGCATAAACAAACAGTAAATATGGTTACAAGAAATGATAGGAGAATGTGCCCTAGTGGGCTAAACCGTCATGGCGGTTGTTAGACAAAAGGGGAAGTGGGGGTCGACTAAGAAGTCACTACAGAGTTGATAATTATAACAATTGAAATGCTAATCCTTTGCACATGAACGCTCACTCATTCGGGAACAATTGCAATCAATATATATATTTACGCTTAGTGTGTCGTCTTGATCGCTGGTGAAAAGTTTGTTTCTGATGGAGAGTTTCGTCCTCTCTCTCTCTCTCTCTCTCTCTCTCTCGCTCTCTCTCTCTCCCTGTTAGAGGATAGTTCAGGGTGACATTCATTCATTTGTTATAGAATGGATGTTTCGGTGGTTGTCGTTCTTCGCGTTCAATGATACCGAATTCCTAGCTGCAGACGAGTAATTAATAGACATGTTCTTATTCTGTCAGTATCGATTGTTGAAGAGTTTAACCACATGGTATGGTTAAAAGATTCAGCAATGGTCTGCAACCTTCATCCTCTCCTAATGGAGAAAAACATGGTCTGGTGATAATTTCTCAAAGTTGGGTTTTATTCGGAATTGCAGAAAAGGGGCTGTCCAAGGATGCCTGACCCTAACTGGGCTCAGGTGCGGTCCTCTGATTTATTTCAAATCAAAAGGGAATTGTATTTTCCTTCATTAAACAGTCCAAAATCATATTACACAATTTTTCAAACAGTATCATACTCGCTCATTCATCTGATAGAACAATTAGATGTAAACCTCATATCTAAGGCTATTATTTAAACAGCGTTATGGTAATGTGGCCTCACCGTCTCCCATGATCTTCCCCAAGTTGTAACAAACGGAACAGTTCGTAGCTGGATTCTTCACTGATCTTTAATGCTATCTCTGGAACATAAAATTTGTTTGTACCTCAAGTTCTGTGAGGTGGAAGGAATTCCTTTGTTCTCTATGAAAATGTACTCTCTCTATACTGTGTGTCCATGAGGAGATGCTCGGGAATTTACAACGTCTCTCTGACCACAGCACCCTAGTTGAAGGAGGAAAGGGAGAGGCAGGGATAGGGGGATGGGGCTTGCTATACCCAAAGAGGGCAACGTCATGACAGCTTTATGCAAGTCAACAATTCTTAATCTTAGGTCTTCTGAGATCTCGTTTGTTCGAGGCATGGTTCACATCAGGCAATGCTTCTTGTGAGTGTTTTTATAGGGCAAGGCAGCTCTAACCAACATCTCCAATCTTGTCTCATTGATTGAACTCCAGGTTAGCTGACTCCTGACTCCAATTAGTTTTTGGAGAAGTCATTATCCTGGGGTTGACATACTTTTTCCAACCTACACTGTGAATGCTTAAATGGTATTCAATATAGACAAGAAAAATACAATAATTTGCGTGATTTTAATTTAAACATACTGCTTGTCTATTGTTGTGACTTAGATGAAGATCAGATCAAATTTGATGACCAATTAATGAAGAAATCCAGGTAATTCCAAAGGGTTCACATTTTCTCACCACTATATTGGTTTTAATTTTGTTATGTCATAAAAAATTGTATGGACGAAATACTGTAATTTGGAAGGTATATCCCCTTTATCTGTCAAGTTTCCACCCAATCCGTTGTGCATATAAAACACAATGAAAGTATTTTTGTTAAGATATGAATGTGATTTTAGGAGGAATTAGATAATCTATCTGTTCATTGTAAGTAGCCACTCCCTGAATGAGGTCAGAGAGCGTGTCAGACTGACGGAACATTCCCCTTTTGACGAGAGTGCATAAAAAGCATTGCCAATGCAATTAACATTAGACCAGGAAACATGAGGCGGTAGATACATGTTTGAAATGGTTGTAACTTTGAACCTCAACACTAGGTGAATAGATAAACTCACCTTATTTTAGACCAGAGAGACGGCGAGCTGCAGCTCATGTCCATCGTGGTCCGAATCCTGAATACCAACACAAAGAGGAAGAGGCGACAAACTCCCCTCTCAGACAATCACTGGTACAACTGATTTGCTGTCCTGAGTAAAATGTCTCGCTCTTCAAACCATGCTGCTACCCAAATCACAAGCCAGCCGTTGGTCCGGCTGGCTAGTTTATCTTCAAATGAGCAGCTTTTGGAGTAAATGGATCAGAGTGAACTCTGTAGTTCTGTTCAGGACTACACAGCGATCAAAGGCACCCACACTTAAATACATTCATGATTTCTTATTCACAACAGGCGTGGTTCTGGTGCAAACTATATGATTAATGTGAGAATAGTTCTGAAATGTATCTCCCTCTCCATGTCGTGGTGTTGAAAGCCATATTGTAAAATTCTGCTTGGGACCTTTGTCTGAGGAGAGTGCACAGTTTTAAACATGAAAAGTTATTAATAAACAAATTAGGTACATTTGGGCAGTCTTGATACAACATTTTGAACAGAAATACAATGGTTCACTGGATCAGACTAAATCTTTGCACATACACTAGTGCCTTCGAGTGGCCAATATCTAAATTGTCTTTGTGTTACCTTTTACCAAATCTAATGTGTTATATTCTCCTCCATTCCTTTCACATTTCCACAAACTTCAAAGTGTTTCCTTTCAAATGGTACCAAAGAAAATGCATATCCTTGCTTCGGGGCTTGAGATACAGGCAGTTAAATTTAGGTTTGTCATTTTAGGCAAAAATTGAAAAAACAGGACCGATCCTTAAGAGGTTCAACAACTTATTCCGTGGAGCCCCAAATCCTATATGAGTTAATTGTTACATGATTCATTTAATCTGGTAATAATTAAACGTAGTGAATTAAATAAATTACATTCATGAGATTAATGAATGTAAAGTCCCGATGTAAGGGATTTCTTCAATTGACGGAGAGACGGACCAAAGTGCAGCGTGGTTATTTTGATTCATGTTTTAATAAATCACTTCACATGAACAAACTAACAAAAACAAGAAATGTGAAAACCCCAAACAGTCCTATCTGGTGCAGACATAGAGACAGGAACAATCACCCACAAACACACAGTGAAACCCAGGCTACCTAAGTATGATTCTCAATCAGAGACAACTAATGACACCTGCCTCTGATTGAGAACCATACTAGGCCGAAACATAGAAATACCCAAATCATAGAAAAACAAACATAGACTGCCCACCCCAACTCACGGCCTGATCATTCTAAATAAAGACAAAACAAAGGAAATAAAGGTCAGAACGTGACACCCGACACAAACGTGTTTTCTTTTTTGCTTTCTTGAGTAGCTCCGAAATGCAGGTATTTCAGTCTCATTCAGTGCTTTCTGTAGTGGTGGGGCAGCCAGCGGAAAGCGGAGGGGTTGGTAAAGTCCCCAAATACGCCGTGATTGGGTCATGTTCTCTAGTTGCACCGTGATTGGCTCAGTGTTCTGTCACTCATGGGGACAGTCCCCATCCAAGAAGGCTCAAGGCCATTGGCCACAGATAAAATTAAGTAAAATGGGAAATCTGACTTCAGTGAGTTCAAGACAACTGGGAACTCGGAGAAAAACAAGCTCTGATTGGGAATATACATTTTGAAGATTCAACTCGGAATTGGAAGTCGGGAACTCGGGCCTCTTTCTAGAGCGCCGACCTGAAGATCACTGACGTCATCATGATTCAACCTGTTTTTTTTTCTTCCCAAAATTCCCACTTGTCTTGAAAGCACCATAAATCCGGGCGGACCACCTTCCTGTTCAAGTGAGCACAGCACAACAAGGTGTCCAAAAATGTATTGTATGATCCTGCATAAATTATGTAATTTGCCAGGGAGATATGTATACTGTAGCTAAGAAAGTAAAACTAGGTGTATGTTGTGTAGTAAGCTGTTAGTAGCCCATGTGCCTTACCCAAATAATTTGGTCAATTTTTCTCCCTCTTAATTTTGCCTACTGTTCTGACTCGGTGGTGCACATGTAGCCAATAGCCTGTTTTAGAGAAATGTAACCATCAAATATTGTAAGAGCTCTATTTATCGCCCCCTCTATTTATCTATAGTTCTGACTTGGTGTACAAGCAGAATACTGTTTCTGAATTCTGTCGCTGTAATGTAATGTCTTAATCTAAATTACAGATGACCTCTTATTCACTCGTCGCCATAGTTTGTACGTCTCAATTGTCAGTAGGAACCAGATTTGTTTAAGCAAGTCAGCCATATCAGCAATGTTTTTTTTTGAAAGGCAGTAAATGAGGCTAAATGAACTGTTTCGCTGCCAGACAAGGCTCCGCTGATAGCCAGGTGTAACAGCGGTAAGGTGTTGAGACTGGTGTTGGGGCTATGCTGTTGGGACAGCTTTATGTACACCCTAACAGTTTGTGGGCATCGTTTGTAGTGCAATTCATGTATTGTTTAGTGTTGTGTAGTGGCTTTGCTGGCATCTAAAAACATGTTTTTTTAGTTTGCCCCGCCAAGATTTACATGCTAAAATCGCCACTGCGTTCAGCTGTTGTGGTAGAGCATGTACATCAACAACAACCCAAGTGCTGGGAAAACGTTGTTTGCTAGGAATGTCCAGAATATTTTGGTGTCTCATTCGTTACTCCGGTGAAGACAGTTGTGCCGGGATCCACGTTGGATCTAATATCACTAGCGAATTGAGGTTGATCATTTGTTGTTGTCTGCTTGATGTACAGCAGGGTCTCGTTAGATTTAACTGAGTAAGCATCAAGATAATGGGTTCATGTTTTCATATGTTTTTGTGCCTTGGATTGGACACTAAGTCTACTGTGCGCAAATGTGTAGGATAGACTATTGTGCAACACCCAATGCTATTCCAATACATTATTCTGGATATAATGACAAACAACTACATAGCCTAGTGGGCTTATTCACAGTATTATCTGGTAATGAAATAACAAGACAAATACATTTTGTTTTCCATGTTACACCGACAAAAGAAAAGTACAAGGGGTAGCCAACTTTAACTTGATTTTGGAGCTCAGAAATTCAAGAAGGACTACTGGAATAGGCCTTCCGTGAAAATTTGACATTTGCTGCTTGAAAAATCCTTGTGATTTTTGTAGCGAATTTACAAGTTACTTTGCTCCCCTATACGTATCTGTGAGTTCATTTTTGATACGTTTTTGTGATTCCTGCCCCTTCAATCGAAGGCTGTTGATTGTGCTACTCTGTTGATTGTGCTACTCTGTTGATTGTGCTACTCTGTTGATTGTGCTACTCTGTTGAATGTGCTACTCTGTTGATTGTGCTACTCTGTTGATTGTGCTACTCTGTTGATTGTGCTACTCTGTTGATTGTGCTACTCTGTTGACTGTGCTACTCTGTTGCGGTAAAAACCACATGCGGATATTACGCGGGATCACAATGTCTTATTTTGCACGCTTTGTACAAAATAATAATATGCAGTACGACAGGGTATTTCTTAATCTAGCTCTTTATTAGCTAGCTATACGTGCCATGATCACGTGCCTCATACCATGATCAACTGACCATGACCTCACTACCTGGATGGTCTTAACCAATCATCGCGCAGTATGATACGGTGGGAAAAAATGCATCAAATTACAATTCAGTATGTTTGCTCATATGAATATTACAGACAACAGCTAATGTTAGGTTAAACTTGGCTTTCCGTACATCCTTCCATTAAAAAAGGAACCTGGTTTCTGGCCACTTTCACATTATGAAAACAGTGATGGTGAGATAAATGCTACCGCTATTCATGGATGTATTATGTGTGCCTGCGTTGGCCACGTTGGCTACAGAAAGATTGCCATGCCTGCATCCAAAGTCCACATTATTCTCACATATTTTAGAACGTAATAATAATTTGATTATCAATGCATTGTCAAGGTCTAAAACATTAATTATTCTTAAAGTGGTAAAGGCCTACTTTTTCTTTTACACATTTTTTCATGCTTTTTGTGGGGATGGAGGGGTTCTACATTAGGCCTTATGTACAATTATATAAATGATACAATTGTATAACATGAGGTCCCTGAAAATTACAAACAAGTGCGTGAAAAAGTCCTTCAATTTGACTTGCCAATGTCTGTATGAACTCCACTTAAAAGGTGTATAGTCCGAGGGCTATGGTATTGTATAGGTGGAGTTATGGGTCAATTTTGCATATATTCACTGGTATTATTCCTCTAAGTACACATGTGGAAATGTTGATCCCAATGTCATACATTGGCCCCATTATTTATAGAATGACCAGGCAAAAAGGGTCAGTGCAGATAGTCAGGGTAGCTATTGGTTAACTATTTAGCTAACTATTTAGCAGTCTTATGGCTTGGGGGAAGAAGCTATTCAGGGTCCTGTTGATTCCAGACTTGATGCATTGATGCCGCTTGCCGTGCAGTAGCAGAGAGAACAGTCTATGGCTTGGGTGGCTGGAGTCTTTGACAATTTCTCGGGCTTTCCACTGACACCACATTGTATAGAGGTCCTGGATGGTGGGGAGCTCGAACCTAGTGATGTACTGTGCCGTACGCACTACCCTATGTAGTGCCTAGCGGTCGGATGCCAAGCAGTTTCCATACCAAGCTGTGATACAGCCAGTCAAGATGCTCTAAATGGTGCAGCTGTAGAACTATTAGAGGATCTGATGGCCCATGACAAATCTTTTCAGCCTCCTGAGGGGGAAGAGGCATTGTTGTGCCTTCTTCACGACACCGAGGAACTTGAAGCTCTCGACCTGCTGGTCTACAGGCCCGTCGATGTGGATGGAGTGGAACACAGAAATTAACCAGTGTATTAACCAGTGTTTAAAGGGTGTGTGTCTGTGTGCGTGCTTATGTGCGTGCGTGTGTGTTCACAGGGAGTTTGCCAAAGAGAGAGAGCGTGTGGAGAAGAGGCAGGACTTTCTGAAGCTGAGGAGACAGCAGCAGATAGAGAGAGAGCTGACGGGGTACCTGGAGTGGATATGCAAGGCAGGTTAGGCTCACCTCCACTTCTTTGAAGGAACACAATATGTTGATTAAATTGTTGATTTAGTCTTACCTGACACTTGGTTATCATTTGGTGGGTGGGGGGGGTGGGGGTGGGGGTGCAACTCAGTATTAGGAAGGTGTTCATAATGTTTGATTTACTCAGTTTCTGTTGTTAGGATGGTGACAGGTATTCACAGGTATGTACAGTTGGTGTGTGTATGTGTGTGTATGTGTGATTGTGTGTTTCCTTTGTGCGCGCTCGTATGTGTGTGTCGTGGTGTATAACCCTGTCCTCTCCTGTTCCAGAGGAGGTGCTGCTGGCGGAGGAGGATGAGAACGCGGAGGAGAAGTCCCCTCTGGACGGTGCGTGGTACAAGAGGAAACAGAACCTCCCAGGTGAAAAGAGGGCTGGAGGGCTAAACTGTGGCCTGCTTTACCATGGTACCCTACTGGGCTACCATGGTACCTTATGGTAAAAAAGGCACAATCAGGTATGATTCACAATTTCCATGAACTTGCCTCGCCCTCCATTTTCAGATCCTGACGATTTTGCACCATGTCTTTCTGTGGTGTATAAATCGCTCAATTCGATTTATGCCATATTCAGGGTTCCATGAATGTGGTCTGGTTCTCTTTCACCTGGGTTATAGGGTTTGATACACTGTTACAATGTGATAGAGTATCAGTGAGTGATTACTAAGGTCCAGGAAGACTGCTGTAATGAGGTGCTTGTTTGTCAGTCTTCTCTCTCTCTATTTGGTCTCTCTCTCTCTCTCTCTCTCTCTCTCTCTCTCTTCTCTTCCACTCCTCTTTTTCCTCTTCTGTGTCATGGGCGGTTCTCTCCTTGTTCTCGCTCTATTTCCCTTCTCTCTCTCTCTCTTTTCTTATTATTTCCTCTTCTCTCCGACATGGGCGGTTGTCTCTGCTCCAGCTGGAGTGCAGTCATGTCCCTGCTGTCGCTCCACCCAGCCCCCTATAGCCTTATGTTGTGATAGGTCCATAATCTCATCCAATTAGGTCTGGTGTGGGAGCCAGGGTTAATTAGGGGGATTTAGAGGGATGTCTTGATTGGATTAGGGTTGTACAATACACACGTGCACACACACACACACAATCATGCATGTACACAGACACACGCACACACACTTCTCAGGTTAGATGACAGTACCACTTGACTAAATGACAGTACCTGCCGTCCTTCATTTAATACATTAGTTACATGCTGGGGATGAAAATGGTTGAGCTCACTGCAAGAGAAATGCCCCTCAATGTGTTGTTAGAGCTAAAAATGTTGATTTGACTAAATTATGTTGAAGGGCAGGTGAGGGCATTGGCCAGAATGCCAAACATTTCTGACAGAGCCAGTATAGCTTAAAGGGATGGAGAGAAATGATGGAATGGATTTATAGGAGAAGATACAAATGTTGAAGCATTCTCAATCTGCCCATCGTTCTACTTAACACAATATCAGTTCTCTCTGTTTCACAATTGACTCATAACTCTCCAGTTTGTTGAGCTACTGCTCCGATCCTCATTCACAGAGAAGATAAGCAGAGCTGATTTGGCCTCAGAGCAGAGCATTGAGGAAGACCTCTACATTCTAAAAGGGCTGCAAGTCTCAGAAAAGCCCCGTCTTTTGTGACATTGAAGGTCACGTGATGATCACATTCATGAGCGGACGTTTTTCATTCCAAGGCTGCATGAATTGAAGCGGAAGGCAGAATCGGAGAATGAAAAATGTGGTTGATGCCCACTATTCATAGCATCCAACTAGCCCACACAGGGGGGCTGTGTGTGTTTGTGCATGCATACGTGTGTGTGCGTGTGTTTGCGTGCTTGCATGTATTTGTGTATGTGTGTGTACATATCCTTACTCCTGCCTCTCTGCTGTGCTGTGTGTGTGCAGTGTTGAAGCGAGGCAAGGTCAAGAAGAGTAAGAATGAGCTGATCGGTGCTGAGGAGGGAGACGATCACTTCACTGACATGTCCTCTGTTGGTAAGACTCAACTGTCCTGTACTCTTATCTGACTGACCAGACTCAACTGTCTGACTGACCCAGGGTTGCCATGTCTGCGGTTTTCTTGCCAAATTGGGCTACTTTGAAATCCGATGTCGCGGGTGAAAATCTATTGGTCGCGGGTTGCGGGTGTATGGGCTACTTCTAAATTGTACCGCGACCGCCATGCCATTTCTCTTAAAAAATATATGTATATATTTCACTGGGACCAGCTGCTGCTGATTATCAGGCAGTGAGCAGGCTGTTACTGAATGAGTGGGTGAGTGAGTGAGTGAGTGAGTGGTGGGTGGGTGAGTGGGTGAGTGAGTGAGTGAGTGAGTGGGTGGGTGGGTGAGTGAGTGAGTGAGTGAGTGGTGGGTGGGTGGGTGGGTGGGGTGGGTGGGGGGTGAGTGAGTGTGTGTGTGTGTGTGTGTGGGGCTGTGTGTGTGTGTGTGTGTGTGTGTGTGTGTGTGTGTGTGTGTGTGTGTGTGTGTGTGCGTGTGTGTGTGTGTGTGTGTGTGTGTGTGTGTGTTGAGAGCACTGGTTGAGAGTCACGGAGAAAAAGTAGCATGAGCACAGGTCATGACACCTTTACCAGTTGTACTGTATGGCTATTTAGATTGTTGTTATGGAGACACCTCATTGTGCACGAGCGACTCCTGTGGCGGGCCGGGCACAGTGCACGCTAACCAGGTCGCCAGGTGCACGGTGCTTCCTCCGACACATTGGTGCGGCTGGCTTCCAGGTTGGATGTGCGTTGTGTTAAGAAGCAGTGCAGCTTGGTTGGGTTGTGTATCGGAGGATGCATGGCTCTCGACCTTCGCCTCTCCCGAGTTGGAGACAAGATAGTAACTACCAGCAATTGGAGACCATGAAAAAGGGGGAAATTTTTAGTTTATTTTAAATATATATATATATATATATATATATATTAACACGCTAGAACTGATAAAATAATGACAAGCACTGGAAAACAACCAGTGCAACCGAGCTCAGCGTAGTTATGCTATAGTTATGCACATGCGCAAAAGGGAATGCTGATTGGTTGAAAGCCATGGGATATCAGACCGTGTAACACGGCTATGACCAGAAAAAATATTTTACTGTTCTATTTATGTTGGTAACCAGTTTATAATAGCAGTAAGGCACCTCTGGGGTTTGTGGTATATGGCCAATGTAACATGGATAAGGGCTGTGTCCAAAGAACAGCCCTTAGTCGTGGTATATTGGCTATGTACCACACCTTGGGCGTTATTGCTTAATCATAGCAGTCAAAACCAGTGAAATCGACATCCATTGATGGATGATCTGGCGGGTTTAATAAGGGCAAATTCTCTTTTCTCTTGTGACATATTCGGAAGCACACAATAATTATTATTTTGGTGGAAAACCTCATTTTGCTTCTTAGCCTACATCGTTACAAATTACACCGATAATCCTTCTTAATTCGCTTGATAACATTATAGAAAAAGGGTTTATTGGATAAATGTGGCAACTTTTATGTTGCTGCCTTGTGGCTGGGTTTTGATAGGTCATTGGGCTAGAAATGTTTGCTTGACCTGGCAACCCTGGACTGACCCCAACCTCCACCTTTGACCTTATCTGACTGAGCCAACCTCCCAGTTTTTGTTGGGAAGGCTGACCCTTGACCTTTTACGTAATAATTTATTGAGCTTGCACCATATCTAGGCTGTTGGTAATATGTCTCATTTTCACCCTCTGCTGACCTTTGACCTATTCAAATGTTTTCCTATCCTCGTGCATTGTTATTATGCCTCAATGTATTTTACCGTTTTCTCTGGTACGTAACACAAACTAACAACACCTGTTATACAAGGAAACAGTTTTTTTTGAAGATTTTGCTTGTTTTACTGATTCTTTGTAGCATGTCACCTTGAGGGAAAATAGGTGTAATTAACTTTTCTTATTATACTGTAAAATCCCTCCAGCATATTGGAATTAGAGTTCAATTCATTTCATTATTTAAATTCAGACCGCGGCACAGAAGAAAATATGTAATTGCTTGGCTTTGGGGGAAGTGCTCCTAAACATGACAACTGAACCCATTTGAGTGCATTCATATTAACGGAACCAGATGGATTCCTCTCCTGACAACCTTCTGTGGCTGTGACTATCATGGGGATACATGCATTATTACGCAGTCAAATCTAACGTTTCACTTGTTCTTATTCTCGTCTCAAGATCTGATTTCACTCCCATTGAGGCAGATTACAACCTTGAAATGCAAAACATATATCTTTTCAGAGTGGAAAGTTCCAGTTATTTTATGGCTTCTTCGTCCTTCTGATTCTGTAGATACTTTCTCCGTAGTCTCAGACATTTTTAGTGCTAGACTTTTTAGTCTTAGCCGCGAAGTTCTTTAATCAGCAAAGAAGCTGCGATTTATTCAGGTGGAATGTAGAGGAGGCGGAGTCTAAGTGTGGAGCTTCTGGGTTTGAAGACTGAAACAGCCTGAATATTCTTGTATGGTTCCGACTCAGATACAAACTTAATGCTGAATGCGAATATATATATATTTTTTGTAAACTATTTCAAAATATTTTGTAATATAATGGTCAAATCACCCTAGACTTGCCGATGATGGCGAGGATGAGGGTGACGATGATGATAATTATAATAATGATTATGATGATGATCATGCCGATGAACTTGAAATCCCTTTTGTAAAAGGGACGTGATGGATGGTGTTGTACACCTTTCTGTGATGGCTTCACTCTTTTACCTACTTCCCCTTAGTTCCCCCGGGCTCACCGTTTGGCCGGGCCAGCGTGAAGAGCATGAAGCTGGACAGCTCATCCTACTTCCGCCGCAAGGAGAGGAGGATGCGTTTCTTCATCCGTCGCATGGTCAAAGCCCAGAGCTTCTACTGGACAGTCCTTTGCCTGGTGGGGCTCAACACACTGTGTGTGGCCATCGTTCACTATGACCAACCCGAGTGGCTCACCACTGCCCTGTGTAAGTCACACACACGTGTATGTGCATGTAGTCAGTAGGCACACACACACACACACACACACACACACACAGAAGCATACACACACACGCTCACACTTACATTCACTATCGAATGGATGATTATCGGTAGGCGCCGAATTAAATCAATAATGGCCTTCCATGTGTTCTCCATCCCCCTGGAACCCCAGACCTGGCAGAGTTTGTGTTCCTGGGTCTGTTTCTGTCTGAGATGAGCCTGAAGATGTACGGCCTGGGAGCCAGGAACTACTTCCATTCCTCTTTCAACTGCTTCGACTTTGGTGTAAGTCACCATAAATGCCTTTGGAATACCTTGAAGAGCTAATTATTCTCTATTTCAGATGCTAACTTAACCTGACTCACATGGCCACTGGATCCATTTTTTT
This sequence comes from Oncorhynchus masou masou, assembly GCF_036934945.1. Classification (NCBI taxonomy): domain Eukaryota; kingdom Metazoa; phylum Chordata; class Actinopteri; order Salmoniformes; family Salmonidae; genus Oncorhynchus; species Oncorhynchus masou. The sequence continues at coordinate 41,083,373 of NC_088219.1, forward strand.
TTAAATACGAGAATGAAATGTTGAATTGATTCATTGACAGAGACAGTGATTTGCTGTCCGAGTAGCAAGTAGTAGCTACTTTGTTACAGTAGTTCTTTCCCCTTTTCTCCACTCCTCCTCTTTTCTCCTCTCCTCTTCTCTCCTCTCCTCTTCTCTCCTCTCCTCGTCTCCACAGGTGATAATAGGGAGTATACTTGAGGTGGTGTGGTCGATGATCAAACCAGGGGCATCCTATGGCATTAGTGTACTGAGGGCTCTTCGTCTGCTCAGGTTGTTCAAGTTTACCAAGTGAGTGAACACACATTTGAGTCCACACGTAGGCCGACACACGCTTGCACTCACTTCGTGGACACTCATACAGGATATCAACATGCATTCAGAATCATCAATAAGCATATATTGTCCCACTCTGTCAGTGTATAATCCTATTAGTGGGCTAAATCAGGGTCACACAGTGTTTCTTGGTAAGAAACACAGTCTTAAACAAATCTACTATGAAACAACAGTATACACCTCACACACATGGTTACAGAAGACTCCACCTGTACCATGTCAGATAGAGTAGAAATGTATTACATTTAGAGTTTGAATCCCAATATTACACTTTATATTCATCACAGAAGATTGAAATATAACAACACAAGTTATGAAACATATTAATAACATTCTGCCCATGAGGC
>NC_088219.1:41084552-41124552 GCF_036934945.1 Oncorhynchus masou masou
TAGCTTAAATGAAAGATAAACACCTTGTTTATCTACCCAGCAAGTCAGATTTCTAAAATGTTTTACGGCGAAAACATAGCACATATTTATGTCAAACCACCACCAAAGACACAGCTAATTTGCATAGCCAAGTTGAACAAAATATGCAATCAACAAACGCAGGATTAAAAGAAAAATAAATCACTAACCTTTTGAAATCTTCATCAGATGACAGTAATATAACATGTTACACAGTACATTTATGTTTTTTTCAATAATATGCTATATATATCCATAAATCTCTGTTTACAATTACGCATTGTTCAAAAATGCTACTCAAATGTCCGGAGAAATGACGATAGCTCCGGCAGATAACGTCAGATAACAAGCAATACACATCATAAACTTTAACTAAATATGCATGTTCTACATATATATAGAAAGATACACTTCTTCTAAATGCAATCGCTGTGTTACATTTATTTTTAACGTTACAGAATTCGTTCACTAGGCTATAATATGAGTCGGCGCTCAGAAATTAGCATGATGGCTCCTCTATCTTGGAGTCCACAGAAACCCAAATTTAACACATAAATATTCCCTTACCTTTGCTGTTCTTCCATCAGAAGACCTGGAAGGAATTATACTCACCAAAAACATTGTTTAGTTGTGAAGTCTGTGTCTTTCGGTTATCAAACACGGCATATTTCGGTTGAAATGCAGCCAAAAGTCAAGCGGATGCGCACCAAAACGTCGAATTTACATATTATATGTCGACTAAACTTGTCAAACTATGTTCATAACCAAGCTTTAGCATGTTATAAAGGTGCACAGCAATTCTCAGGACGAACAGAAACACACGCGTCGTTTAATTAGTCTAGGAAAAGAGTGAGCATCGGCGGAGGGCGCGCATGAATGTGACCTTTTTTTTCGCGTGACCGAAAGGTTTCGGGCTGCCAAAACTCTCGTGAGCGCGCTATTCTCACAATGAGAAGCCCCATTGAAAGCAGACATCGCGCTGAAGACATAGAAACTGTTCCCAGGTCTGTAGGCGCTTGGGAACGGTGGGGGCGATGACGTCAAAGTTGGGCCAACTTTTATGATGACAAGAGAGAGTTTGGGAGAATGACTGCCCTGAGAGTTCTGCTTTACATACAGACATAATTTCAACGGTTTTAGAAACTTTAGAGTGTTTTCTATTCAACAATATTTTTATATGCATATATTAGCAATTTTTGAAAGATTTTTTTTCTGTTTAATATGGGCACGCAATTACTCCAAAGGGGGCAGCAGACAGCCCTATCCTTAATTAAGAAATGTAGAGACATGAATAAGGGGTCCTTATGGTATAGCTGGCCCTGCTCATTCCTGTTTCATTTAGGATTTTTGACAAGTCTGACAGAGTTCACCAAATCTCTGGACACATTTCTTTGGAATCACAGTTTTGAGAGGAATAAGTCACAGAGGGCTATTGCAAGAAACTACATAAGATCTTTTTTCAGTTAATATCCATTATCTGCAGTTTTTAGAATTTTAACCTCTTGAAACTCCCCATCCCGGATCCGGGATCGTGAAAAAAGCCTCAGGCTCATTAGCATAACGCAACGTTAACGATTTCTGAAAATCGCAAATAAAATGAAAATAATGCGCCTGCTCTCAAGCTTAGCCTTTTCTTAACAACACTGTCATCTCAGATTTTCAAAATATGCTTTTGAACCATAGCTATTCACTAATTTGTGTAAGAGTATGCTAAGCTAGCTTAGCATTTTGAGTAGCATTTAGCACGCAACATTTTCACAAAAACCAGATAACCAAATAAATAAAATAATTTACCTTTGAAGAGCTTCGGATGTTTTCAATGAGGAGACTCTCAGTTACATAGCAAATGTTCAGTTTTTCCTGAAAGCATCTTTGTGTAGGAGAAATCGCTCCGTTTTGTACATCACATTTGGCTACCGAAACGAACCGAAAAATCAGTCACCAACAACGTCAAACTTTTTCCGAATTAACTCCATAATATCGACCGAAACATGGCAAACGTTGCTTGGAATCAATCCTCAAGGTGTTTTTTCACATATCTCTTCATTGATATGTCGTTCGTGGAAGCCTGCTTTCTTCTCTGAATTCCATGGAAAAATACTTGCAGCTGAGGTTTGCGCACCAATTTCGGCGCAGGACACCGGGCGGACACCTGGTAAATGTGGTCTCTTATGGTCAATCTTCCAATGATATGCCTACAAATATGTCACAATGCTGCAGACACCTTGGGGAAACGACAGAAAGGGCAGACTCATTCCTTTCGCATTCACAGCCATATAAGGAGACAATGGAAAACGGAGCCTCAAAAATCCTGCTCATTTCCTGGATGCCGTTTCATCTTGGTTTTGCCTGTAGCTCACGTTCTAGGGCACGCACAGAGAATATCTTTGCTGTTCTGGAAACGTCAGAGTGTTTTCTTTCCAAAGCTACCAATTATATGCATAGTCGAGCATCTTTTTGTGACAAAATATTGTATTGCGCTTAAAACGGGCACGTCTTTTTATCCAAAAATGATATAGCGCCCCCAGAGTTTCAAGAGGTTAAACACTTTTTTGGAGATTTACAATTGGGATCCTTTGCTCCAGATAAGGGCATTTACGGGCATAGAGCAGACATGGAACTTAATAATATTGATAGTATTAAAAGAATTCCCAAAACAAATATTTTCCCTTATAAAATTCCCCCCAAAATACATTTGAAGATCAAATAATGCAATAAAATCATTTATTTTACAAATGAAAATACAGTGTCCCTGCCTGACAACGATTGTCTCAACTTTCAAGCATTTCTGAGCAAATTTCCTGCTATTCTATACATTTTGTCATGATGCTGAAAGAAAATGTTGAACTTTCAAAGTACATTTCCTGTAATTCTACACATTTACTTTATGGCTTATGATATGTTTGTATGCTATCTGGGGGCCCGACCTCCGGGGGCACCCCAACCAATAAACCTAAACCTAAAGAATGGGGGTCCCCAAAGATCATGGGCTCCCACCTTGGAGGGCTACGGGAGTTTGTGCTACGCCAGTGTCTTTCAATCACACCAGTGCGATCTCTACCACAGCAATTTCTTAAGTGTACATTGCAAGTCTATCTAGTAATACATTTATAATAACTCGTTGGGGTTATCGTGACAACCTTGTCAGAATTTCCGAGTGTTCAAAGGGTAAGGGGAAAGCACAACCTGAATGCTCATCTCAAATGACACACATGCATATTTGGACATGCATATGACTGTATGTAACGGCTTTTGCAGGTGCCAAGGTAAGTCAATCAACAGTGTTTTCATTGGAGCTATTGTTAAACCATTGACGATACTGTTTGAAAAACAGCACTCCTATGAAAATGTGCATCTTGTCTGACTCTGCACACATGTACTGTATAAAATGTAGACACATGATCAGTTGGTCGCAGGGGATGGTCAGTGTTTTACTGTGTTAGCAGTGAATGGTCATAGTGTCATAGGGAGCATGTATCTGTCCGTTGGTGTTTTCTTCTTGTTCTGTGGGATAACTATACACCCCACCATTGTACCTTTCATGCTCTCACTTCGTCACGTCTTCTTCAGTTTCGAGACTCAGGTTTTGACAGGATTGTTCCTCAAAAGGCAGGGAGTCATTTGAACATGGGGTTGGGGTTCTTGACGACTTGATAGAGCATTTTCCCTTTGTGTGCGTGGGATTGGTAAGGTCATACAACTGACCTGGATGACCTTGTGAATGTGTTTGCTGCTACAGTGAGTCACAACCTGTTTACACAAAGTTTAGAATCAAATATAAAATCACATCGGAGTTTATTTGTCACATGTGCAAGATACAGCAGGTGTCAACAGTACAGTGAAACATTTGCAATCTCTTCCTTAAGAGGTTGGTTATACTATGTCATGTAAAGAAATACACAAGAGAAATAATAAAGTACACCTGAAAATAAAATAAATACACACGAGAATATGCACTTTATATGACAAGGTCAGTATCAGCACCAATCAACGAATGTGATACTGGTGGCAGTTGTGTAATCAGGATTAAAGTGACAGCAGGATACATTTTAAAATACTTGAGCGTGTTTCATTTTCTGACAATCTATATTGTTTATTTCATCAATTTAAATGTATCTGTTTTCAGACTCTATTCCACTGAGATTTGTATTGTTTGTCATGGAGAAGTTGGACCGGTCTTGTTTTGTATCATACATCAATGGGGGCTTCAGAAGACTGTAGTCACAGCTACTGACACACAGCAGAGGAAAACAGAACATGAAAAATAGACTCCAAAACTACCTCGGGTGCTCAGGTCTCTTCTACCTGGCCTCGTTCTCTGTGTGCGTCCCAAATGGAACCCTCTTTTGTTATTATAGTGCACTACTATTGACCGAGGGAAAAGGAATGAGGTGCCAGTTGGGACACCCAATCCTTGTCTGTTTCTCTGCACTATACCATGGAGATAGTTCAGGCGTCACACCAGGAGTGATGAGAAGGTTGGAGCTGTAGACTTGTGTGGCTCCCTCCCTAGTACTTGTGTGGCTCCCTCCCTGGTGACTTGTGTGGCTCCCTCCCTGGCGACTTGTGTGGCTCCCTCCCTGGTGACTTGTGTGGCTCCCTCCCTAGTACTTGTGTGGCTCCATCCCTGGTGACTTGTGTGGCTCCCTCCCTGGTGACTTGTGTGGCTCCCTCCCTGGTGACTTGTGTGGCTCCCTCCCTGGTGACGTGTGTGGCTCCCTCCCTTGTGACTTTTGTGGCTCCCTCCCTCGTGACTTGTGTGGCTCCCTCCCTTGTGACTTGTGTGGCTTCCTCCCTTGTGACTTGTGTGGCTCCCTCCCTGGTGACTTGTGTGGCTCTGTATTGCTTCATGACTGTCATATAAAACAACCTTCATAACCATCTCCTATCAGCCAATCCTCACCTGAAGCCTTGGAACCTCGCATTGTGGAGGCACATATTTGCACATAATATTGTCCTGTCATCTCCACAAAGAAACCACTCCACAAAGAAACCACTCAATGAAAGTAAAGGAAATCAATCATTGTTCAATGCAGCGTTTCTCTGTTGTTGTAATGTGTTGGTATTTTTGATGGAATCCTTTCCATGCACAGAAAACATGTTTTGAAGCTTACGGTGCACATGCTATGTGTATGTGTACTGAGACACGGCATAATGGAAAGCTGTTGTTGCGTTGAATTAGTTAGAGCAGGTTTTACTTCAAAGAGTATGCCTGCCAGTTGATGTCAGTTGGCAGACTTTCAGTAATTCAGGGTTGGTGTAGCATATCCAATAACTGCAAATGTCATTATAATAGCTCTATACACAACCACACATTGACCCAGTTTGTTTGATGATATTGCCTTGATTAAATTCCTATTTGATTTGTGTTTCACATACAGCACTGTGCTCTATCCCATTTCATCTTCTGCGACCACTAGGGTCACTACACTCCAACCTGGATGGAACCTGGATGGAAGCCAATGTATCTGATTCTGAAGTCCTCTCTGTCAACTCTCAAGCCAGATGTCTTCAGTTTGACTCGATGTGTTTCATTGTTCTTTCTCCGAGGTTTAATTTCGAAGAGGAGACGCCGACGACCAACTTTGATACCTTCCCGGCGGCCATTCTCACCGTCTTCCAGGTACACCCTGTCTCTACTTCTGTCCTTTTATTTACCCAACTTTCACTTTGGAGCTGTTTCCTTTGGAATGTTGGACTAGTTGAAAGAATTGTGTGTTGAACAAAGATAGTTAGTAATTAGTGAAATGTAGTGGTCTACTCTTTGTCTCCAAATGACTCATCTTTCTATTAGGCCGTGTCATTAACGGCTGAACTTTTGATGCTGCAGGATTAACTCAATATTTTGTTAATTTATTATGAATAATTTGCGTGTTCTTCATCTCTCTATGATCAACGTCAGATTCTGACTGGCGAGGATTGGAATGCAGTAATGTATCATGGCATTGAGTCTCAGGGGGGCGTGCGGCGGGGAATGTTCTCCTCTGTCTACTTCATCGTCCTCACACTCTTTGGAAACTGTATCCTCTCTGATCCTAAGTCGTGCCATTGCATGGATATCAGAGATTTCATCTGCATGAAGCATTTATGGAGTGAAATAGAAATATCTCATGCCATGACAAAACACTGGATAGAAGTGCTGCAATGAGAGCTGTACATTTTGAACATTTATTTCTGGGGGGGCATGCTCCCGGACCCCCCTAGAAGGGTTCCCCCAGTGAATTCTGAGTTTGAGTGATACTGTAACCCTTTTTAATGGCATGCCATCTAGTCTGTTGCTGATGGTCAAAGTGTTTGCTTGCAATGTACCATGGCTTAGCCGTGAAAGCCACTACTATTGTGTCAAGTATTTTCCTGAGTTTAGATCCAACCAGACACTCTCCTGAACGTCTTCTTGGCTATCGCCGTCGACAACCTCGCCAATGCACAGGAGCTCACCAAGGTAAGGCTGAGGAACGCAAGGAACCATGTCCTACCCTGGGAACCTTTTCTGTTTTTTTTTTCTGAATAAAATGACCCTTGGTTACCCATCCCTTCTGGTTTATTGGTCCAGGATGAGGAGAAGCAGGAGGAAGAAGCCAATAAGAAGCTGGCCCTGCAGAAGGCCATGGAGGTGAAGGAGGTCAGCCCCGTGTCAGCAGCTAACATCTCCATCGCTGTGTAAGTCTAATATTCCAGTCCCCCCTGTGCTCCCCAAACATGGTCTCTTCCTTCCGTGTTCCCTCCCATTCTGACATCAGCCTGTCATTATATTGTGAGGTATCAGATATAGCTTGTTCTGCCCTTTGTCAATGTGCTGTTGATGTTGGTGTCTTGGCTCTGAACACTGTCTCTCAAAGTAGCTCTGTTGTGATATTGCCTCTGTCCATGTATATTCTCCTAACTACACGATTGACATGTCTACAGGGGGGAAGGTAGCCTATTGGTAAAGAGCACTGGGTCAGTAACTGTAACATCACTGGTTCAAATCCCAGAGGCAACTAAATATGTCTGTTAACCCTAACAGCTCCTGTCAGTTGCTCTGGAACAGAGTGTCTCCTAAATGACTAAAATGTAAACTTCTGTGTACATGTTTCTATCTACGTGTGAGCTTTGACTACCATCCTTCTCTTTCCCCCGTCTATGGCAATATCCCCCCAATTGCATTGTAATGTTGGCCATGATTGCCTTACAGAACCAGGAGCCCCTCTGTTATCCTCCCCCCATACTGATGTGGAAGAGGTGACACAGACAATGTCTCAATTGGCACCCTATTCCCTATATGTGCATTGTCGTACACATCACCAATTAGATATTGACAGGAGTGGATGCTTGATCTGAAACTGATCTCCAATCAGCATTCGTTTCCTCGGCCTTTCGCTCTCATTTGGTGAACATCGATATGACTGAGTCATCTACTGGAGTCTGAGGGAGTCAGTCAGAACATTGTCAACATCAACAATCTCCTGTAACCTAGTTATTGTATCTAACCACACAGCCATGCCCTCTCACCACTGGTATTGGCTTTAGGACTAATTCATCACTAGGCATTAAGGATGCCATTATGCATTAGGTGAGAGATGAGCTTGGCCCTCTATTGACAACATAACGAATATTGACAAAACATTTTGACGGTCAATAAGTCATTGGTTTGTACATGACCATGCATCAGTAATGTCAGTCTCAGCCCAGGTAGGACACATGGTTTATTAGATGGATATGACATGGCCTCTGTGTCCTGACTGTGACCACAATGACCAGGGTACGTATTGATGCAGACCCTCAGAGCAGGAATGCTGATCGGTTTTGTCTTTAAGATCCTAATGGATAAGATTATATGGATAGGAGTGACCTGATCCTAGATCAGCACTCCTACTCTGAGGCACATTGTGGATACAGGCCCAGGTCAGAATGGTGGTTAGTTGAAGAAACCAAATCATTAAAAATAATTAATAATTTACCTCTCAATGACAGATGAGCATCTGACCAAATGAAGCCAGATTTTAGTTCTAGGTATACCGAGAATATTAATAAATAAGCACATTTGGATTGACAGTAGCCTACTGTATAAATCCTGATGATTACTTTTGAAGATGCATTTGCCCGTTATATACTGTATCAGATTACATACTGTATCAGATTACATGCTGTATCAGATTACATTAAGTATCAGATTACATGCTGTATCAGATTACATTAAGTATCAGATTACATGCTGTATCAGATTACATACTGTATCAGATTACATACTGTATCAGATTACATACTGTATCAGATTACATGCTGTATCAGATTACATGCTGTAACAGATTGCATTATCTTCATTTAGATTTTTGTAAACTAGAATGATTAAACCTTAACGTTGCTCATTTGTTAGTCTATTTCAAAGCTGTGTTGATACAGGCCATGTGTTTTATTTGAGATCTGCATAATGTGCAATTTCACAAATCTTTTTACTCTTGATGAAGTAAATCCATAATCATATTTTATTCACAAAAGTAATCATGACGTTTTTAACGAAGACCATTGTCTGTTTGATTGAAAAGTTCACGCTAACACTTGAAAGGCTTTGTAAACCCATTGTTTATTGAACTTTGTAAATCCACTTTGATGCCATTTCTCCCATTACGTTGACTTTCTCCAGAATGTTTTCAATTTGATGTCGTTGGTAACACTTCAGTGAAGGGGTTTAGTATCTACTTTAAATATTTGCCACACTATCTGCTTCTATTCCACCCCTGGTAGTTGGTTGACCACAGTATATACAGTATTACAGGGCTACAAACTATCTATACTGTATAGTGTACACTACTCCCACTGCTGAAGTGTTAACCACTAATGTAGTTGTAGCTCTGTTAGACTAGTCCTTTATGATCGTGGAGGGGACAGGTGGACAGACAGACACTTTATGAAGGAGTTTGACTGACTTCCACCTCTCCCCACCACATCCTTTTGGCTTGTCTTATCCTTCCTTTCTTTTATTTGTCTTTTTGTTTTTATTTCTGCATGTGCAGTTTTGTAAAGCAAAATCGAGATGTACTCTCTCGCAGCTCGTCCGTCTCCAGCGTACATTCACCGTGAGTTTTTGCTCTCTGTTAAAATATTCCCCCCCCCTCTCTTCTCCTCCCCCATCTCCTCCCCCAAACCTGCCTCCCTCTGCTACCCCAGTTTGCCTTGCTCCTCTCTCTTCTTTCCCCTCCTTCCAATTCTGGCACCCCCTCTTCCTCACACCATCCACTTCTCCATCTCTCCTTTAGCCTCATGCTCCACCTAGCCGTCCCAATCCGTCTCTTCATCACTCTCACCATGACTCCTCCCAGTGTTGAGATATGCTTGAAACTGGAGAATCCACTGGTGGCTCACTGGTGGCTGTCACTATAGAGTGAGATTTAAGATAATGACACTTGTCATATTTGCTGAAGTTAAGGCAAAAGAGAGAGTGTGTACGTGCGTGCATGCGCGTGTGTATGTAAATGCTTATGTGTGTAATGCGTGCTTGCAAATGTGTGCATGTGTGTGAAAGTGTGTTTGTATTTCTGAATATTGGATATGTAATTGTGCATAGCGCCGGGTTTCGTCTGCACTGTGTTGATGCCTGAAGTGATGAGAGTATAACCTGAGCTTGAGAGTGAATCATTTCTATATAAATATATAATGTCCTTGTGCTCAGTCAATTCCCCAGGCACTTTGGCAGTTTTACAGCCCCTGTTTTTTTATGCCCCAGTTTCTCTTTTTCAACACACTATGAGTGAGGGCCAAACTATATAGTACAGTAGCCAAGTGGTAGTCTGCCATAGTAGACGATTGAATTGTTGATTTAGCTTTACCTGACCCTTCGTTATCATTTGTTACCAATTAGTAACAACACCTATTTCTAAATGTTGTGGTGTGGTGCTGATGGTGTTCGTCTCTCTCTCTCTCGCTGTGTGTGTGTGTGTGTGTGTGTGTGTGTGTGTGTGTGTGTGTGTGTGTGTGTGTGTGTGTGTGTGTGTGTGTGTGTGTGTGTGTGTTTGTGTGTGTATGTTTTTCATGTTCACTGTGATTTACCTCTCATAACAAGAGCACATATTTCACTAACATGTCTGTTTGTGGCCGACATGTCTCTCTTACTGTACTTGCCTATGGCTTGCATATTTTATTTGCCTGTCTGTCTGTTGCTTGTTTGTCTGTCTTACTATGCGTATGTTGTGTCTTTGGCTATGCCGGATTAAGTGATATGACATGCTATTCTATAAAATAATTTATCAGTAATTAATATTACCTGATTGAGCTAATCATGTAAATGTAATTAACTAGAGAGTCGGGGCACCACGAAATAATATTTATAGAGCTGTTATCTTCCGAATAAACGCTTAAAGACCAAGTAATGTTTTACATCAATAGCAGTCAATATTAATCGTCATCTTAATTCAGTCTCACCTGAAAGTTGTAAATTCTTGGTTCTGCACGAACCCTGGCTAACAAGTTGAATCAGCAATACCAAATTGGGTTTAATTATTTATTGACTAAATACCTAACTAATCACACAGAATTACACATACACATAATTAAATCATAACTTGATTACAAATTATGTCATAAAGGAAAACGTCCCTGGTGGGCAGAACAGATATGACAGCTTGTTACACAAAAGAAAAGGGGCTGGGTTTGAGCGAAAGAGCGGGAAGACTGAGGAACAAAGGGCGAAGCTGTGCTATTGTAAATACAGAATCATATGCATTCTAAATTACCGCCCATTTGGAAAAGGAAAATGCAATAAATATTTACTCTGAGCTGCGCTTTGGTAGGTTGCTGGTAGATGGAAGGCCGTGTTGCCCTACCGAGTCCTTTGTCCTTTGAAGAATGTCTCTGCTGGTAAATTGGATACGTTATAGTAACATCGTTGTGTGGTAGACGGAATACTCTGTCTGTTCCTTCGTAACCTGCGTTTGCAGCTGCTGTTGCTAACTCAACGGCTAGGAGGTATCACCTCTGTAGTGAATAAGAGTTCAAAGTTCATACCATTCGCAACCAAAGCTCACGCTGATGTTGGCTTCGTTCTGTAGTTATTATCTGAACCATTCTGACATCGGACCGCCGTCCTCACATCCACGGAACAGGAGGTTATATTGTCCTCAAGGCTTTATATAGGAAGGGAGAGGAGGGCGTGCTTGAAAAGTTTTATAGCCCATGTCCCTTCACAGGGGCGGGCCACTGATTGAGCAAAGCCCTAAACTTATGAAAACCCAAATCTCACATTTTAGAAGCAACTTTACTAGTCATACATACATACGTACATAGGTCTGCATGTACATTCCTACTGTACACACAGATGAATATAGTCAACCACATCTAAAAACACATGTACAAAGAAAGCATCATTGAAATTAGTTCTTAGGATCATGATTTGTTCATATCATGATAATACTATAGATATCCTATTAGATTTCTAGAAGGGGCTATGTCACAAACCCTCAAAGTTCCTGAATGACATGAACATGGCAGCCATTGTGGTCAGGGAGAAATCCAAAGCAGTTGAATTGGAATAAATGGCAGTTGAGGCACAGGGGATGCGTCTCCTGCTTTTACTTACTTAAGTAAGGCATCTGATATATCACAAATTGTCTAATAGAATTGTCAAATAATTATAAAAACACTTTACACAGGTTCTATGTGTAAATAGCCTCTAAAATATATATGTTTGTTTTCTTTTAAAGCTGCGAGTGTTATAATATTATACAATATCAGTGCTTTATTCATTTACAACTTGTCTAAGTCTATAATCAACCGATGTCAATCAGTGTTTGGCTGTGGGTTGACTGCATTGTTTGCATGGAATGTTGGCTGTGGGATATTGGCAGTTAATTAGAAAAATGATTGGAATCATTCCACCTAAACTGGCTGGCTAGCTAGCTAAGAAACATACTGGGCAGATAAAATTTTAATTCATTGTTTTACTCAATATCTTATCACAGCACTGGTTGGCCACCAGCTTACCAACTCCATTACCAAAACCCTTTTTTTATCCTTAACAACAAGGTTCATGTTCATTCTTGTATTCAAATTCCACATTCTATGGATGTTACCATATCCCATGACAGAAGGAACACAAAGGGTTACTTGAAATCTATAATTCCTTTCCCATCTCCACACTAATCCACTCGAGTTTGGCCTTGGTATTAAAGGAAAGATTCACCCATTTTGAATGTTATATTGTTTTTGGACATCTCTAAATGATGTTCTATCGATTCCCAGGGTTTTCATGTGTATCTAAGCTATTGCCGTTCAAGCATGCAGAAATATAGCCAGTATGATGAGTTGTGCATTATATGATGCAAAATGTATCACACTGGCTGTGACAATTAGCTTTTTTAAAGTTGTATATCTTGAAAACCTGATTGCTGACATGCAGAACGTTTTGGGACTGTGTCAACAGTGGACTACTGAAACAAATACCAAAATATACGTTTTTGAGTGGATTATCCCTTTAAGGTTACTTAAAACCAGACCCATTTTTCCTGTTCTCTGTGTGTATTCAAGTGTTCCAGTCTGTCGGTCAAGATAGCTCACCTTTCAGAGATATAAAGTAACTAGAAAGTCAACATGTGAGGTAGTTTTGGATGCTGGTGGTAGGGGGTGGAGATGACAGCTTGCAGACCCATTGTGCAGGTCAGTACTGGCTGCTCACAATACTTGTGAATTGTCATCCTTAACTGTTTCCATCCATAGTAGTAACTCACATGAATCGACGAAGCAGGAAGCATACGCAAGGAGAAAATGACGTCACCCATGCAACCCATCACATGCCTGTTAGGCCTCACAGAAAAGCATCACTATGGTAACCGTGGTCCCTCAGACATGGCCATGGCCTGCATTCCAAATGGCACTCTATTCCAAAGTCGACTGCTTTTGACCAGGGCTCTGGCCAAAAGTAGTGCACTATATAAGGCTTAGAGTGTCATTTCCGACGCAGCCCATTGTGCACCTGTCGAGGGTTTGGGTGAGCATGTTTAAACTTCACAAAAGACAGGTTTCCCTCCCCTTCCCTGTCCATCCACCCTGCAGTAAGGAGCAGCAGAGAACCAATAAGATGATGTCAGTGTGGGAGCAGCGCACCAACCAGCTGCGTCAAAACAACTTGAGGGCCAGCTCAGAGGCTCTGTTCAACGAGCTGGACCCAGAGGAACGCCTGCGTGTCTCCTCCGCCCTCCGCCTGCGCCCCGATATGAAGACCCACAACGACCGCCCTCTAGTGGTGGAGCCAGGCAATGGGGACAAACCACGACCCCCCAAGGAGGACAGAGATGGAGCAGACCCCCAGCAAGAGGGAGGAGACCCCTACGGCCCACAACTCCGCAAGCACCACCGTCACCGGGAGAGGAATGGGGAGAACGGGGAGAGCAGGCATCACACCCACCACAGCCGCAGTAGGGACCACTACCACCCAGACGGGCCCCGGCCCAAAGAAGGAAAGGTGGAGAGGAGCCATAGTCGAGAGGGGGGCCAGGGCCACAGGCACCATCACCAGGCTGGATCCCCGGAAGAAGGGGTGAACGGAGGGGGGGAGGAGAGGGAGCACCGCCACCACCACTCCCACAGACAGCCCCGAGAGGGGAACGGGGCCCTGGCTAACGGGGCCAGAGTGGAGAGGAAGGGCCGGGGTCACAAGGAGGGGAACGGAGAGGGGAACGGAGAGAGGAGGAGATACCGCTCCCGCATGGTCAGGGCCCAGTCAACTCTGGATGGAGAGGAGTGCAGAGAGAATGGAAAGAGAGATGGAGACTGGGACCAGGGACACAGGTGAGTGACCAGCGCATTCTCAATGTGCTTTAGTGTCCTCTTTTTACTATTGTCATGTTGTCACCACAGAGCTTCACTGGACGCTCAAGGGGAGAGCCTGGCCACCAGCCCTGTGCAGCCTCCTGCAGGTCTGCAGGCCGGAGAGAAGCAAGAGGATGCAGACAACCAGAAGAACAGCCACAGAGCCAGCCAGGCAGGCCTCAACAGCAACACTGTCCACATCCCTGTCACCATCACCGCCCCGCCCAGAGAGACTACCATCATACCCAGTCAGTACCCCAGTCAGTATCCCAATCTGTACCCCAGTCAGTACCCGTCAGTATCCCCGTCAGTATCCCCGTCAGTACCCGTCAGTACCCATCAGTACCCGTCAGTATCCCCGTCAGTATCCCAATCTGTACCCCAGTCAGTACCCGTCAGTACCCGTCAGTACCCCAGTCAGTATCCCAATCTGTACCCCAGTCAGTACCCCAGTCAGTATCCCAATCTGTACCCCAGTCAGTACCCGTCAGTATCCCCGTCAGTATTCCTGTCAGTACCCGTCAGTATCCCCGTCAGTACCCGTCAGTACCCCCGTCAGTATTCCTGTCAGTACCCGTCAGTACCCGTCAGTACCCCCGTCAGTACCCGTCAGTATCCCCATCAGTATCGTCAGTATCCCCGTCAGTATCGCCATCAGTACCCGTCAGTACCCCCGTCAGTAACCCCGTCAGTATCCCCGTCAGTACCCCCGTCAGTATCCCCGTCAGTACCCCCGTCAGTACCCGTCAGTACCCCCGTCAGTACCCCCATCAGTAATACAGTCAGTACCCGTCAGTACCCCCGTCAGTACCCCCATCAGTACCCGTCAGTACCCCCGTCAGTATCCCCGTCAGTACCCCCGTCAGTACCCCCATCAGTAATACAGTCAGTACCCGTCAGTATCCCCGTCAGTACCCCCGTCAGTATCCCCGTCAGTACCCCCATCAGTACCCCCGTCAGTATCCCCATCAGTAATACAGTCAGTATCCCAGTCAGTATCCCCATCAGTAATACAGTCAGTACCCGTCAGTATCCCCGTCAGTATCCCCATCAGTAATACAGTCAGTATCCCAGTCAGTATCCCCGTCAGTAATACAGTCAGTATCCCAGTCAGTATCCCCATCAGTAATACAGTCAGTATCCCCGTCAGTATCCCCATCAGTAATACAGTCAGTATCCCAGTCAGTATCCCCATCAGTAATACAGTCAGTATCCCCGTCAGTATCCCCGTCAGTAATACAGTCAGTATCCCAGTCAGTATCCCCGTCAGTAATACAGTCAGTATCCCAGTCAGTATCCCCATCAGTAATACAGTCAGTATCCCAGTCAGTATCCCCATCAGTAATACAGTCAGTATCCCAGTCAGTATCCCCATCAGTAATACAGTCAGTATCCCAGTCAGTATCCCCATCAGTAATACAGTCAGTATCCCAGTCAGTATCCCCATCAGTAATACAGTCAGTATCCCAGTCAGTATCCCCATCAGTAATACAGTCAGTATCCCCGTCAGTATCCCCATCAGTAATACAGTCAGTATCCCAGTCAGTATCCCCATCAGTAATACAGTCAGTATCCCCGTCAGTATCCCCGTCAGTAATACAGTCAGTATCCCAGTCAGTATCCCCGTCAGTAATACAGTCAGTATCCCAGTCAGTATCCCCATCAGTAATACAGTCAGTATCCCAGTCAGTATCCCCATCAGTAATACAGTCAGTACCCGTCAGTATCCCCGTCAGTATCGCCATCAGTACCCGTCAGTATCCCCGTCAGTATCCCCGTCAGTATCCCCGTCAGTATCGCCATCAGTACCCGTCAGTATAAGAGTCAGTATCCCCGTCAGTATCGCCATCAGTACCCGTCAGTATCCCAGTCAGTATCCCCGTCAGTATCCCCGTCAGTATCGCCATCAGTACCCCCCCGTCAGTATCCCCGTCAGTATCGCCATCAGTACCCGTCAGTATCCCCGTCAGTATCCCCGTCAGTATCCCCGTCAGTATCGCCATCAGTACCCGTCAGTATCCCCGTCAGTATCCCCGTCAGTATCGCCATCAGTACCCGTCAGTATCCCCGTCAGTATCCCCGTCAGTATCGCCATCAGTACCCGTCAGTATCCCAGTCAGTATCCCCGTCAGTATCCCAGTCAGTATCCCCGTCAGTATCCCCGTCAGTACCCCCGTCAGTATCCCAGTCAGTATCCCCGTCAGTATCCCCTCAGTACCCCCACCAGTATCCCAGTCACTACCTCAGTTTGTACCCCAGTCTGTACCCCAGTCAGTATCCCCGTCAGTTCCTCTCAGTACCCCCACCAGTATCCCAGTCACTACCTCAGTTTGTACCCCAGTCTGTACCCCAGTCAGTATCCCCGTCAGTTCCTCTCAGTACCCCCACCAGTATCCCAGTCACTACCTCAGTTTGTACCCCAGTCTGTACCCCAGTCAGTATCCCAGTCAGTATCCCCGTCAGTTCCTCTCAGTACCCCCACCAGTATCCCAGTCACTACCTCAGTTTGTACCCCAGTCTGTACCCCAGTCTGTACCCCAGTCAGTATCCCCGTCAGTATCCCCTCAGTACCCCCACCAGTATCCCAGTCACTACCTCAGTTTGTACCCCAGTCTGTACCCCAGTCAGTACCTCAGCCTGTACCTCATTCAGTACCCCCAACAGTACCCCGTCAGTATTCCAGTCTGTACCTCAGTCAGTACCCCCAACAGTACCCCGTTAGTATTCCAGTCAGTACCTCAGTCAGTACCCCCAACAGTACCCCGTTAGTATTCCAGTCAGTACCTCAGTCTTTACCTCAGTCAGTACCCCCAACAGTACCCCGTCAGTATTCCAGTCTGTGCCCCAGTCAGTATCCCCGTCAGTATCCCAGTCAGTATCCCCGTCAGTATCCCCGTCAGTACCCCCGTCTGTATCCCAGTCAGTATCCCAGTCACTACCTCAGTCACTACCTCAGTTTGTACCCCAGTCTGTACCCCAGTCAGTATCCCCGTCAGTTCCTCTCAGTACCCCCACCAGTATCCCAGTCACTACCTCAGTTTGTACCCCAGTCTGTACCCCAGTCTGTACCCCCGTCAGTTCCTCTCAGTACCCCCACCAGTATCCCAGTCACTACCTCAGTTTGTACCCCAGTCTGTACCCCAGTCAGTATCCCAGTCAGTTCCTCAGTCGGTAACCCCGTCAGTACCCCGTCAGTACCCTGTCAGTACCCCGCCAGTATTCCAGTCTGTACCTCAGTCAGTATCCCCATCAGTACTCCAGTCAGTACCTCAGTCAGTACCCTGTCAGTACCTCAGTCTGTACCTCATTCAGTACACCCAACAGTACCACGTTAGTATTCCGGGCAGTACCTCAGTCTGTACCTCATTCAGTACCCCCAACAGTACCCCGTTAGTATTCCAGTCTGTACCTCAGTCAGTACCTCAGTCTGTACCTCAGTCAGTACCCCCATCAGTACCCCATCAGTATTCCAGTCAGTACCTCAGCCTGTACCTCATTCAGTACCCCCAACAGTACCCCGTCAGTATTCCAGTCAGTACCTCAGTCTGTACCTCAGTCAGTACACCCAACAGTACCCCGTTAGTATTCCAGTCTGTACCTCAGTCAGTACCCCCAACAGC
Source organism: Oncorhynchus masou masou (assembly GCF_036934945.1). Classification (NCBI taxonomy): domain Eukaryota; kingdom Metazoa; phylum Chordata; class Actinopteri; order Salmoniformes; family Salmonidae; genus Oncorhynchus; species Oncorhynchus masou. The sequence continues at coordinate 41,101,970 of NC_088219.1, forward strand.
ACCCCGCCAGTATTCCAGTCTGTACCTCCGTCAGTACCCCCAACAGTACCCCGTTAGTATTCCAGTCTGTACCTCAGTCAGTACACCCAACAGTACCCCGTTAGTATTCCAGTCTGTACCTCAGTCAGTACCCCCAACAGTACCCCGTTAGTATTCCAGTCTGTACCTCAGCCTGTACCTCATTCAGTACCCCCAACAGTACCCCGTCAGTATTCCAGTCTGTACCCCCGTCAGTACCCCCAACAGTACCCCGTTAGTATTCCAGTCAGTACCTCAGTCAGTACCCCCAACAGTACCCCGTTAGTATTCCAGTCAGTACCTCAGTCTGTACCTCAGTCAGTACCCCCAACAGTACCCCGTCAGTATTCCAGTCTGTGCCCCAGTCAGTATCCCCGTCAGTATCCCAGTCAGTATCCCCGTCAGTATCCCCGTCAGTACCCCCGTCTGTATCCCAGTCAGTATCCCAGTCACTACCTCAGTCACTACCTCAGTCTGTACCCCAGTCAGTATCCCCGTCAGTATCCTCTCAGTACCCCCACCAGTATCCCAGTCACTACCTCAGTTTGTACCCCAGTCTGTACCCCAGTCTGTACCCCCGTCAGTTCCTCTCAGTACCCCCACCAGTATCCCAGTCACTACCTCAGTTTGTACCCCAGTCTGTACCCCAGTCAGTATCCCCGTCAGTATCCCCTCAGTACCCCCACCAGTATCCCAGTCACTACCTCAGTTTGTACCCCAGTCTGTACCCCAGTCAGTATCCCCGTCAGTTCCTCTCAGTACCCCCACCAGTATCCCAGTCACTACCTCAGTCACTACCTCAGTTTGTACCCCAGTCTGTACCCCAGTCAGTATCCCCGTCAGTTCCTCTCAGTACCCCCACCAGTATCCCAGTCACTACCTCAGTTTGTACCCCAGTCTGTACCCCAGTCAGTATCCCCATCAGTATCCCCTCAGTACCCCCACCAGTATCCCAGTCACTACCTCAGTTTGTACCCCAGTCTGTACCCCAGTCTGTACCCCAGTCAGTATCCCCGTCAGTATCCCCTCAGTACCCCCACCAGTATCCCAGTCACTACCTCAGTTTGTACCCCAGTCTGTACCCCAGTCAGTACCCCCGTCAGTATCCCCTCAGTACCCCCACCAGTATCCCAGTCACTACCTCAGTTTGTACCCCAGTCTGTACCCCAGTCAGTATCCCCGTCAGTTCCCATCCCAGTCAGTCAGTTTGTACCCCAGTCTGTACCCCAGTCTGTACCCCAGTCAGTATCCCCGTCAGTATCCCCTCAGTACCCCCACCAGTATCCCAGTCACTACCTCAGTTTGTACCCCAGTCTGTACCCCAGTCAGTATCCCCGTCAGTTACCCTCAGTACCCCCACCAGTATCCCAGTCACTACCTCAGTTTGTACCCCAGTCTGTACCCCAGTCAGTATCCCCGTCAGTTCCTCTCAGTACCCCCACCAGTATCCCAGTCACTACCTCAGTTTGTACCCCAGTCTGTACCCCAGTCTGTACCCCAGTCAGTATCCCCGTCAGTTCCCAGTACCCCCACCAGTATCCCAGTCACTACCTCAGTTTGTACCCCAGTCTGTAGTCTGTACCCCAGTCAGTATCCCCGTCAGTATCCCCTCAGTACCCCCACCAGTATCCCAGTCACTAGTACCCCAGTCTGTACCCCAGTCTGTACCCCAGTCAGTATCCCCGTCAGTTCCTCTCAGTACCCCCACCAGTATCCCAGTCACTACCTCAGTTTGTACCCCAGTCTGTACCCCAGTCTGTACCCCTGTCAGTTCCTCTCAGTACCCCCACCAGTATCCCAGTCACTACCTCAGTTTGTACCCCAGTCAGTACCCCCGTCTGTATCCCAGTCAGTATCCCAGTCACTACCTCAGTCACTACCTCAGTTTGTACCCCAGTCAGTACCCCAGTCAGTACCCCAAGTTCCTCTCAGTACCCCACCAGTATCCCAGTCACTATTACCCCAGTCCCCCAGTCAGTATCCCCGTCAGTACCCCAGTACCCCCAACAGTATCCCAGTCAGTAGTCTGTACCCCAGTCTGTACCCCAGTCTGTACCCCAGTCAGTACCCCCACCAGTATCCCAGTCACTACCTCAGTCTGTACCCCAGTCTGTACCCCAGTCAGTACCCCGTCAGTTCCTCTCAGTACCCCCAGTCAGTATCCCAGTCACTACCTCAGTTTGTACCCCAGTCTGTACCCCAGTCTGTACCCCAGTCAGTCCCCCACCAGTATCCCAGTACTACCCAGTCAGTCTGTACCCTATCCCCGTCAGTTCCTCTCAGTACCCCCAGTACCTACCTCAGTCAGTACCTCCAGTCTGTACCCCAGTCAGTCCCCGTCCAGTACCTCAGTACCCCCACCAGTACCCCAGTCACTACCTCAGTCAGTACCTCAGTCTGTACCCCAGTCAGTATCCCCCATCAGTCAGTACCCCGTCAGTACCCCGTCAGTACCCTGTCAGTACCCCAGTCAGTACCTCCAGTCTGTACCTCAGTCAGTATCCCCATCAGTACTCCAGTCAGTACCAGTCAGTACCTCAGTCAGTACCTCAGTCTGTACCTCATTCAGTACACCCAACAGTACCACGTTAGTATTCCGGTCAGTACCTCAGTCTGTACCTCATTCAGTACCCCCAACAGTACCCGTTAGTATTCCCTGTACCTCAGTCAGTACCTCAGTCAGTACCTCCAGTCAGTACCTCAGTCAGTACCTCAGTCTCCCCAACAGTCCCCATTAGTATTCCAGTCAGTACCTCAGTCTGTACCTCAGTCAGTACCCCCAACAGTACCCCGTTAGTATTCCAGTCTGTACCTCAGTCTGTGCCTCAGTCAGTACCTCAGTCTGTACCTCATTCAGTACCCCCAACAGTACCCCGTTAGTATTCCAGTCAGTACCTCAGTCTGTACCTCAGTCAGTACCCCCAACAGTACCCCGTTAGTATTCCAGTCAGTACCTCAGTCAGTACACCCAACAGTACCCCGTCAGTATTCCAGTCTGTACCTCAGTCTGTGCCCCAGTCAGTACCTCAGTCAGTACCTCAGTCAGTACCTCAGTCAGTACCTCAGTCTGTACCTCAGTCAGTACCCCCAACAGTACCCCGTCAGTATTCCAGTCTGTGCCCCAGTCAGTACCCCATCCAGTACCTCAGTCAGTACCTCAGTCAGTACCTCAGTCAGTACCTCAGTCAGTACCTCAGTCAGTACCTCAGTCAGTACCTCAGTCAGTACCTCACTGTGTTATGGTCCTGTCAGGCATGGGCTGCAGGGGAAACACTTAAGTCAATCTCTCTCTCTCTCTCTCTCTCTCTCTCTGATAGTGAATAACATAGACTGTGAGAGCCTCCCCCTGAACGAGGAGAAGAAGAACTTAGAGGAGGATGAGGAGGAGCTGAAGAACGGCCCCAAGCACATTCTACCCTACAGCTCCATGTTTGTGTTCGGGCAGACCAACCCGTAAGTCAGGGCCAGAGACATCGAACCTGCTGGCTCTAATTTATCTTGCCCATATGTGTGCAGTATAACAGTATAACAGTGATAGTTCTACCTATAAAGGCAGTAAGACATTTTCTGCATTACTGTATTGAGTCCAACTCAGTGTTCTGTTAGCGTTTTGGGAGGGTATGTTGAGTGAACTCAGCGATATGCTTTGCTGTTCAGCGTGCGTCGGCTGTGCCACTACGTGGTGAACCTGCGTTACTTTGAGATGTGTATCCTGTCGGTCATCACCATGAGCAGCATAGCCCTGGCTGCTGAAGACCCTGTGCAGGCCAATGCACCGCGCAATAACGTGAGTAACGCACGCACGCACGCACGCACACACACACACACACACACACACACACACACACACACACACACACACACACACACACACACACACACACACACACACACACACACACACGGGGCTGCTGGATTTTTGGGTCCTTTACAAGTACAGAGGCCTGAGGGGCAGTCCCTACTAGCGCTACAGGAATTTGGACTTAAATTGTGCCTCCAAATCTCACAACACCCTCTGGTCCTCATTCCGACTGACTGACTAACTGACTGAGTAGCTGATTCATTAGGCCTGATTGAGCTGACAGAAGCTTCTAGAATCTCTGTTAATATCACCTGACAGTTAGACTGTGTGAGAGTGCACAGTATTTCTGCAAAGTAGTTTTGAGTTCATTTGGGTCTTCAAAAAGACAGGCTTAACTTATTAGCATTCTCGTGAAGGGCTCAGCTGGAATAAACATGAGCTGAGTGCTGCTAAGGCTATCGCCTGCTTTTTTGATTTTGATTTATTAGGATTCACATTAGTCGTTGCCACTGGCGACAGCCAGTCTTACAGGGGTCTGACATGTAACGGAAAAAGACATTACAGAACAAATATTTTACAGTTGACATACATTTCAAAACAGGAACATGTAGTGTGTCTGCGTCTATCAGCTCCACATACGTGCCACAGTACATACACAACAAGCAGGACACATGGGGGAGCGGTGTTGTGCCGTGAGGTCTTGCTTTATTTTTGTTTTCTGAAAGCAGGTTTGCTGTTCACTTTTGTTTCTTGGGGGTAAAGAAGATGTGTGACTTCTGACAGGTGGTTCAGTCTCACCACCATATGTCCTCTTGCAGGTGCTCAAATACCTGGACTACGTCTTCACGGGAGTGTTCACCTTTGAGATGGTGATTAAGGTGAGAGGTCAATGTCATGCCGGGGAACGTGTTGCCAATGGACATTGGACAGTTTCCTCAGTTTGAATAAAACACACAGAGGTGCATCTCTTAGGTTGCAGCTCAAAATAACTGCACTGCAACGCTGCCTCAAGTTGGAAGGGAGATATCTGGTTCCTTTCTAAGTACTACATCCAATAGCAGGGCTCTTTACTGGAGTGGTAACGTTCATGCCTTGGACACATACTGTTTCAGAGGGTGAGATTGCAAACTGTACTAGTAGTTTAATGTGAATCGTCTTCCCCGTATATTTGATCGTCTGCAACTCTGTGTGTAGATGATAGACCTGGGACTACTCCTCCATCCTGGTTCTTACTTCCGCGACCTGTGGAACATCCTGGACTTTATCGTGGTCAGTGGAGCTCTGGTGGCGTTCGCCTGCTCGTAAGTACACACTTTGACGTACTGCATGTTCCCCTGGCAGCGTAGAAGGGCTTAAAGTGGCAATCTGTGATTCCGAAAAACAACAACATCCATCACCTCACCGTTTGTTTTTGTAAACAGCTGAGGGGCGGGGGATGGAGAAATGTAACCTCTCTCAAATTCGAAGATCGGAAACATGGATGCGAGGACTGTTTTAAAACTATACAGTGGTTGTTAACAATTAGATTGTTTACAAACAATCGAGTAAAACAAGTTGATATTGTGGATTATGGGTAAGACAGTTGAACAAAGCTCATGAGACAGGGTGGGTGGCGCAGTGGTTCAAGGTACTGCATCGTAGTGCTAGCTGTGCCACCAGAGACTCTGGGTTCGAGCCCAGGCAGCCGGCCACGACCGGGAGGCCCATGGGGCGGCGCACAATTGGCCCAGCATCGTCCGGGTTAGGGAGGGTTTGGCCAGCAGGGATATCCTTGTCTCATCGCGTACTAGAGAGTCCTGTGGCGGGCTGGGCGCAGTGCACGTTGACACGGTCGCCAGGTGTACGGTTGTTTCCTCCGACACATTGGTGCAGCTGGCTTCCGGGTTGGATGTGCGTTGTGTCAAGAAGTGCGGCTAGGTTGGGTTGTGTTTTGGAGGATGCATGGCTCTCGACCTTCGCCTCTCCCGAGTCCGTACGGGAGTTGCAGAGATGAGACAAGACTGTAACTACTACCAATTGGATACAATGAAATTGGGGAGAAAAAAGGGGTAATTTAAAAAAAAAAAATAATAACATTTAAAAAAGCTCATGAGACATTTATAAGTTATATTCTTCAAGAATTAATGGCTATATATCATTAATGTAAACGTCCAAAATGCATGGATCAATCCTGGTTTGCCCTTTTAAATTAATTTCTGTATTATTACTGTTTCAAGGCCTGTCTCAGCCAACAGCACCTCTCCCCTACAATGTGCCACCTCGACAGATTCCCCCCTCACAGTCACACACTGGCTCCCCCTGCTGGCGCACTTACAAATAAAATCAAAATATATTTGTCACATGCGCCAACTAAAAGTGTAGACCTTACCGTGAAATAATTACTTACAAGCCCGTGAAATGCTTACTTACAAACCAACAGTGCAGTTCAAAAAGAGTTAAGAAAATATTTACCAAATAAACTAAAGTAAAAAATTATAAAAGTAACAAAATAAAATAACAATAACGAGGCTTTATACAGGGGGTACCGGTACCGAGTCAGTGTGGAGGCTATATACAGGAGGTACCGGTACTGAGTCAATGTGGAGGCTATATACAGGGGGTACTGGTACCGAGTCAATGTGGAGGCTATATACAGGGGGTACTGGTACCGAGTCAATGTGGAGGCTATATAAGTCAGTGTGGAGGCTATATACAGGGGGTACTGGTACCGAGTCAATGTGGAGGCTATATACAGGGGGTACCGGTACCAAGTCAATGTGGAGGCTATATACAGGGGGTACTGGTACCGAGTCAATGTGGAGGCTATATACAGGGGGTACCTGTACAGTGTCAATGTGGAGGCTATATACAGGGGGTACTGGTACCGAGTCAATGTGGAGGCTATATACAGGGGGTACCGGTACCAAGTCAGTGTGCGGGGGTACAGGTTAGTTGAGGTAACTTGTACATGTAGGAAGGGGTGACGTGACTATGTATAGATATTAAACAGCGAGTAGCGGGGGGGGGGGGGGGGTTGTCAATGTAAATAGTCCGGTGGCCATTTGATTAACAAACATGCCTGTGTTAAACTCTCTCACTTAAGGCCCAAAAGATTCCCCCAAACATTCTCCAAAGCCAACCTCTCTGTACACCTCTCAGGGGCTCCAAACTCCATTGCCTGTGATTATTGTGTCTCTTCTCTTAGCCTATCATAACCCCCTCTCTGTGTACTAATACCGGGTTGATTTGAGCTATGAGCGTGAGGTTGATCTGGGGAGAGGGGCGCCGTGGGTTCCTCATAGTGCTAATGTACAGCTGTTCCTCTCTCCCTCCTTGGGGCACTGAGACGGCAAGTAACACACACACACACACACACACACACACACACACACACACACACACACGCACACACAAAGACAATATCGGAAGGTGAAAACCAGTCTTTTCTAGCAGGCCGACCAGCCATCTGCGTCTCTGGAGTAAAAGGAAATGGTGTTTTCTCTGTCAGCTCCTTCAGTTGTTTTACACCCAGTGGTGTCACGATGGGGTTTTACACCCAGTGGTGTCACGATGGGGCTAATGTTTAATAACCTCTGAAGTAGCAAATTGTACCACATCTGTATTGCTGTTGTTTTACTTCTCTATCCTTCTAGCCTCTTCTCTCTTTTTTTCCGGGCAGTAGCTTACTGTGTTTTGATGGGTTCCTCTGTGGTTTTCTGTGTCGCTGACTGTCTCTTTCCCCTTTCTTTCAAACTGTCCCTCTGTCTTTCTCTTTTGTTGGCTTGGATTGCTTTCAGGAGCTTCATGGGGTAATGCCATTGTGATTGCCTGCTTTCTTGCTTGTCCCTGTCTTGCGTGTCCCTTTGCCTGTTTTCTTGTCTGTCTGTCTTTCACTGCCTGTCCAGCGTATACTGTAGGTATGTAGCGTAGCATGACTGTAGCCAGCAGCCTCACTCTCATTGCTCAGTCCATTTGCTTAACCAGCCTATATATCTATAGATTCACATTCATTATGTTACTGTATATTGTTCTGTTTATTTGCATATGTTCATTGATTTACTCTCCCATTTAAATTTCACACGGTCTCGTCATTGAGAGGATATTTTTGCATGGAACAGTAGGTGCGTTTGAGATGTGTGTGCGTTCACTGTATGTGTGTGTGAATGGCTGTCTATATGCTCATACATCCATGTGTGTGTGTGTGTGTGTGTGTGTGTGTGTGTGTGTGTGTGTGTGTGTGTGTGTGTGTGTGTGTGTGTGTGTGTGGTAGTTGTTGTCCCATAATACTGGCTCAGTATGGTATGTATGTGTTTCTCTCCTGGTACTGTGGAATGCTGGGTAGCTGATAGGGAGGTTATCTGGATGATATACTTTCTCTCCCTAGCCTCCATCTCTGAGCTGCTCACTTCCCTGGCAGACAGAGGGATAGATGGCACTCTCAGATGTGTCTTTTGTCGAACGTCATGTCTTCTCTTCCTTGATGCCATCTCACTGGAAAATCTCCTGTCAGAAAAAATAAATAAATCCCAAATGGCACCCTATGCCCTATATAGTGCACTTATTTTGAAAAGGTCCCATATGGCTCTGGTCAAAGGTAGTGCACTATGTATGGTTTAATTTAGGACGCACCCTGGGTCTTCTTGTCAGAAACAGAAGATAGACAGCCATAACCCCCTACAGCTGTCTTTTTCAGATCAGTCTGAAGGTTTTGTCTTTTTTTTGCTCTTGACTTGAAGTGAATTAAATGCTTCCTTTTGCTTGTCATTATTTGTCTCTTACTGATGTGTTTCAATGTTCAGTATTAAGTCTTAAGGCTAACTAGCTCCAGCCACTATATCTCCTCCTCTCTTCAACAGCGTTATTAATACTGTCTTATAGTGGCCTAAAGTGTTTATTTTTCTTAGTGTTTCTGTATATTTCTGCTTTTTTCTTTGTCTTCATGAAGCAGCCATAATTTCTTCTGTGCTTTGTGGCTTTGTGACGTGTTTGTGTGTGTTCTGTTTATTACTGTTTCTCTTCATCAGATCGCAACAAAGCGTGGCCAGGTGGGGACCAACGCTCTCTCTTATTGACCCCTGACCCCAATAGCTTTCAGAAGACAATCACTAATCATATTACACCCCGACTCTTGTTGCCATTGTGTGCCGACATGATAAAGTAAAGAATGGTTATACAACGCCAACATACCCAAGAATTACAGTAAATCAAGTCAATGTTAACAAACGGTGCCAAGTCACATTTCACATACAAACATCCTTACCTCATCAGCATCATCATAAATAGCGAAATAATTAGTGAGAAGGGCTGATCAGGGAGGGTGAATTTTGTTTCCCCTTCTTGTTTGGCCTTGGGTGGAAACAACAGAAAGAACAGAAGGTTGGGAATAATACCCACTGAGAGGCAGATGATTGGAAGACAGATACCCCCATCCGTAAACAGGAACTGCTGTGCGCTCTCTTTTGGAAAGGGGCAGCTGAGAACCTCTGTAGTCACGGTGACCGAGGATAATCAGGGATGATCTGAGCTACTTTGATGTGAACACTCACACATCCATCCTTTCAGCCCACGGCTCTTCTGAACGCTATTGGGGTACGGTTCACTCGCCATCTAGACGTGTTGAGACCCTGGACTGATGCTAGCGGGGGTTGACTTACCAGATTGCATGCCAGGGTAACCAGGTCTTCAGAGCATGACTGTTGCATGCCAGTGTATTAAAGCTAAAGCTCCCATTGGATAAGAAAAAGTCAACACACCCAATCTCTGTGGAACCGTGCTTCTGTTTTTCTTCTCGTTACTGAGGTATGATGCATCCACGGAGTTCAACTAGACTAAGCCATTATGGCCTCGGTCCTCACTTGAGATATGTGCATGTGTAGCTGCAGCTGATCTGCCAATCTTCCCACTGATGTCAGTGTGTGATTTATTCAAAGGTGTGAGGTGTGTATGTATCTCAGGTCATGATTCCAAACTGTATAGTGGAATACCCCCCCCCCCACACACACACACACACTGCTGCATACATTTCTACTGAACAGTACATTTTAAATAGTGTGTAGAATGATTAGTACACAGTATGTAGTTGTAGTAAGTAGTGGTCTAGACAGATTTCAGACACGGCCAATGTATCGGTAGATTACTGTATTGACTCCACATTCACTGTCATTGACCAATGTCCTTCTGGCTCCTGAGGACTTTACGGTATATTGTCGCTGACAGGTTCTAAATCATTGCTGTTTAACCTGCCACTGTAGCAAGCACAGCTACAATGACTAGGACAGCTCCAATGACTAGAACAGCTCCAATGGCTAGGACAGCTCCAATGGCTAGGACAGCTCCAATGACTAGGACACCTCCAATGACTAGGACAGCTCCAATGGCTAGGACAGCTCTAATGACTAGGGCAGCTCCAATGGCTAGGACAGGTCCAATGACTAGGACAGCTCCAATGACTAGGACAGCTCCAATGACTAGGACAGCTCTAATGACTAGGACAGCTCCAATGGCTAGGACAGCTCTAATGACTAGGGCAGCTCCAATGGCTAGGACAGGTCCAATGACTAGGACAGCTCCAATGACTAGGACAGCTCCAATGACTAGGACAGCTCTAATGACTAGGACACCTCCAATGACTAGGACAGCTCCAATGGCTAGGACAGCTCTAATGACTAGGGCAGCTCCAATGGCTAGGACAGGTCCAATGACTAGGACAGCTCTAATGACTAGGACAGCTCCAATGACTAGTACAGCTCTAATGACTAGGACAGCTCCAATGACTAGGACACCTCCAATGACTAGGACAGCTCCAATGAATAGGACATCTCCAATGGCTAGGACAGCTCCAATGGCTAGGACAGCTCTAATGACTAGGACACCTCCAATGACTAGGACAGCTCCAATGACTAGGACAGCTCCAATGACTAGGACAGCTCCAATGGCTAGGACAGCTCCAATGACTAGGACAGCTCCAATGACTAGGACAGCTCCAATGGCTAGGACAGCTCCAATGACTAGGACAGCTCCAATGACTAGGACAGCTCCAATGACTAGGACAGCTCCAATGACTAGGACAGCTCCAATGACTAGGACAGCTCCAATGACTAGGACACTAGGACAGCTCCAATGACTAGGACAATGACTAGGACAGCTCCAATGACTAGGACAGCTCCTAGGACATCCAATGACTAGGACAGCTCCAATGACTAGGACAGCTCCAATGACTAGGACAGCTCCAATGACTAGGACAGCTCCTAGGACAGCTCCAATGACTAGGACAGCTCCAATGACTAGGACAGCTCCAATGACTAGGACAGACTCCAATGACAGCTCCAATGACTAGGACAGCTCCAATGACTAGGACAGCTCCAATGACTAGGACAGCTCCAATGAGGACAGCTCCAATGACTAGGACAGGACAGCTCCAATGGCTAGGACAGCTCCAATGACTAGGACTAGGACAGCCAATGGCTAACAGCTGACTAGGACTCCAATGGAGGACAGCTCCAATGACTAGGACAGCTCCAATGGCTAGGACAGCTCCAATGACTAGGACAGCTCCAATGACTAGGACAGCTCCAATGACTAGGACACCTCCAATGACTAGGACAGCTCTAACGACTAGGACAGCTCCAATGACTAGGACATCTCCAATGACTAGGACAGCTCCAATGACTAGAACAGCTCCAATGACTAGAACAGCTCCAATGACTAGGACAGCTCCAATGACTAGGACAGCTCCAACGACTAGGACAGCTCCAATGACTAGAACAGCTCCAATGACTAGGACAGCTCCAATGACTAGGACAGCTCCAATGACTAGGACAGCTCCAATGACTAGGACAGCTCCAATGACTAGGACAGCTCCAATGACTAGGACACCTCCAACTGCTAGGACAGCTCTAATGACTAGGACAGCTCCAATGACTAGGACAGCTCCAATGACTAGGACAGCTCTAATGACTAGGACAGCTCTAATGACTAGGACAGCTCTAATGACTAGGACAGCTCCAATGACTAGGACAGCTCTGGTTCCTGCAAAGAAGCGTGTCCCTGATCAGGACTTGTTTCTTTGTGTCTTTTTCTACATCGGTGTATGTCTGTGTTATTCCACAGAAATAGCAGTGGATGGTGGATCTTGGCACTTCGCCCTGTTATGTGATTGTTCCCTGTATAGAAACCCTTTGAATTGCTCGTGAAATGTGATTTACTGTCCTACCCTGTGTTGCTAGGTACAGTATGTTTCTGTAGAATTAGCCATTTACTCACATGCATGTATTTTACTAACTCTACTGTACTCTACTGTACTGTACTGTACTGTACTGTACTCTACTTTACTCTACTGTACTCTACTAACCATTGAGTATACCTCACTACAACCTGCAGGGATGGAAGGACATTTCGATACGTGTGCCTTAAAGAGAATGAGTGAAGAGAGAGATATTACTAAATATTGTGTGTGCGTGCATGTGTGTGCGTGTGTGTGTGTGTGTGTGCGTGCGTGTGCGCGCGTGTGTGTGTGTGCATGTGTGCGTGCGTGCGTGTGTGTGTGTGTGTGCGTGTGTGTGTGTGTGTGTGTGCGTGTGTGCGTGTGCGTGTGCGTGCGTGCGTGCGTGTGTGCGTGCGTGTGTGTGTGTGTGCGTGCGTGTGTGTGTGCGTGTGTGTGTGTGTGCGTGCGTGTGTGTGTGTGTGCGTGCGTGTGTGTCTGTGTGCGCTTGCTGTGTGTGCGACAGAACAGAAAGTAAGGCAGTGGTGAGAGCCACAGCAAAATGTTCCTCTTCGTTCACTAACTGTGGTCTTGCTCTGTGCAGAGGAACTAAAGGCAAGGACATCAACACCATCAAGTCCCTCAGGGTGCTGCGAGTCCTGAGGCCCCTGAAGACCATTAAACGACTGCCCAAGCTCAAGGTGACCACATCTGCCACCCGTCACCTCCTCTCTGACAGAGCAGAGAAGCAGCTTCCATGACCGGTTGACACGTTGCACACACCCACAAACACACACACGCTCACACAAACGCTGCAGCGGCAGACAGTGGGTTCCCAAACTTGCAGGTGATTGTATGAGAGATGAGTTAATGGGAGAGGATGGCGTGATGTCATGACTGATATCTCCAGTGTCTATCTTCATATACCAGTTTATCATCCCCCACCCGGCGACTGTTTTTATGTGACAAATGAGAAAAATGCAAATCCGTCTCACTCTCATCAGGACCCCGGGCTCCAGCTCTTATATTGTCTGAACCAGACTAGACCAAAGTAATTGATATGTGGAAAGGTAGTTGATCAGACAAAGGTCATGGATCGGACCAAAGACCGCAGCAAATCCTATGAATTGAATTGATTGGTGATTGAGATGATTGAGATTGATCAGTGTTGGCAGGGAGATAAGCCCACTACTCTCTAGCTCTGGTCCAGGGCTGAAGGCTCAGTGCTGAAGGCTCAGTGCTGAAGGCTCAGCATCAGCAAGCTGCACATAATGCCCTGACCAGAGCTAACCACTCACATACAGTTAGATACTTGGACAGTGACATTTGTGACAGGTTGGTGGAAATACCTTACGTTGCAGAGCAGCTCTGTGAGTTACGGTCTTATTCATCCCCCAGCTGACACATATTCATTGGGCAGATTGGATACCTGCCGTGACATCAAACCGCAAACCGAGTCATCAAACCGCAAACTGATCAACAGAGTGCTGTGAAGGGACTGTGTGAGTGTGTGTGTGTGTGTGTGTGTGTGTGTGTGTGTGTGTGTGTGTGTGTGTGTGTGTGTGTGTGTGTGTGTGTGTGTGTGTGTGTGTGTGTGTGTGTGTGTGTGTGTGTGTGTGTGTGTGTGTGTGTGTGTGTGTGTGTGTGTGTGTGTGTGGCCGGGTGTTTACATGCATGCCAATGTGAGTTTGAGTGATTGTGTGTGTTTGTCTTCCCCTTCAGGCCGTGTTTGACTGCGTGGTCAACTCCCTGAAGAACGTGCTCAACATCCTCATTGTCTACATGCTCTTCATGTTCATCTTTGCTGTGATCGCTGTGCAGCTGTTCAAGGGCAAGTTCTTCTACTGCACTGACGAGTCTAAAAGTCTGGAGAAGGACTGCAGGTACATTACAGACACTCTTACGGTCCATGGACGGGTATTGGATATGAACCCTTGCTAAAAACATACAGTACCAGTCAAAAGTTTGGACACAACTACTCATTCCAGGGGTTTTCTTGATTTGTACCATTTTCTACATTGTAGAATAATAGTGAAGACATCAAAACTATGAAATAACACATATGGAATCATGTAGTAGAAAGAAATTCAAGGCACGCCTGTTAATTGAAATGCATTCCAGGTGACTATCTCATGAAGCTGGTTGAGAGAATGACAAGCGTGTGCAAAGCTGTCATCAAGGCAAAGGGTGGCTACTTTGAAAAATCTCAACTATAAAATATATTTAGATTTGTTTAACACTTTTTTGGTTACTACACGATTCCATGTGTTATTTCATAGATTTGATGTCTTCACTGTTATTCTACAGTGTAGAAAATAGTAAAAAGAAAGACCAAACTTTTGACTGGTACTGTAGCTTCAGCAATTCACCTACAATATTCTAATACAATATTGTTCTCTCTCTCTCTCTCTCTCTCTCTCTCTTTCTTTCTCTCTCTCTCTCTTTCTCTCTCTCTCTCTCTCTCTCTCTCTCTCTCTCTCTCTCTCTCTGTCATTCATCAGGGGTAAGTTTCTGGACTATGACCGTGATGACGTGGCGGCCCAGGATCGTGAGTGGAGAAAGTACGAATTCCATTATGATAACGTGCTGTGGGCCTTCCTCACCCTCTTCACCGTCTCCACCGGGGAGGGCTGGCCAATGTGAGTAGCCCACGCCTCACACCAGCCAATAGGCTGCAGAGAGTGGCTCAGGCCAGCCAATTACTGGAAAGAACCCAGTCACATAATCACTGGCTAGCCAATCACCTTCACATCACCTACTCACATAACCACAGGGTATGCAGTCAGCTTCCCCGGCAGACGATAGGGTTTCAACCCCTATTGAACGTACAGAGTGTCCTTTACAAGACGAGCAGCCCATTTTACATCCAATTCAAAGGCCAAAGTGCCAATGACATGGGGGAAATAAACGCTCTCAGAGGGATGCTAGGTGGGGCGAGCTCCAGTGGGAGGTGTGTGTATATATGTGTGTATGTATGTGTATGTTTCTGATTGTGTGCATGCTTGCATTGAGTTAATGTTCAGGAGGGGACCGCGCTAGTAAGAGATACAGTATGTCCCTCATCATTACTCTGATTTATATGGCATGTAGAATCTTCACGGTGCTGGAGTGTGTTATGTGCTTTCCTCAGCGTGTCAGTCATTTTTCATCGCTCCCCCCCCCCCCCCCCTCTGTCGTTCTCTCGTTCTCTTTCCACATCATTAATCCCAAGTGATAATGCAGGGCTACATGGTATAAGTTATGTAAAATGACTTAACAAGCTGTTAGATCCTTAAATCAAAATGTCTCTATTCCCTGTAACCCAGTGACTAGGGCTTGAGAAAGGAATAGCACATCTCTTCACTGTAAACCCCATTACTCAAAACCTTTGTGGAAACCCGTTGCAGACAGCATATTGTTCTGACATTTCACATTCTTAAAATAAATAAAACAATATCAGAGTACAGATACAGACATTTTGTAACTCAATATGTTTGAGTTACATAAACATGTCACATAATCAATATTTTCAATCTGTTGCAACTCAATAAATATATATTCTAAACGTCATATGTTTTGGTGCAATAAGTGCGTTTCTTCATGTTGTTCATTACTACAAAGAAAGATCTTCTAAATGACCAAAATGTAAATGTACAGTTGCAAAGCATGCTGGGTATTATTTTAAAGAGCTCCTCCCCCAAACAAGACAATGTCACACCCGGTCAAAGCATGACTACGGGCGTTTCTAGAATTTTGTTGGTGTGAGTATGTTTCCCAATTGGAGGCAGCTGATGATCGTTGCCTCTAATTGGGGATCATACTTAGTGTGGTCCGTTTCCCACCTGCTTTGTGGGATATTGTTTGTGTTTTGTTTAGGGCAGTGTGCGCTACGGACGGCAGGTTCGTTTGTTCTTTGTTTATTTAAGTTTCACTGAAATAAAGTTTGTGGAACTTTACTCACGCTGCACTTTGGTCCACTCCTTTCAACAAACATGACAAAATCAATTTCAAATAAATGGAACTTTAAAATATATTTTTAAATATAATTTACTTGAAAAACATAATTAATGATAAAAACATTAATAATAATAATGTAAACAATGACTTAACTAACCTCTGCCTAAACAAAGTATACTTTATATGTGATATTACCTAAAAATAATTGAGTTGCTTGAACTCAAAACAAATTACTAAGAATTTTGAGCAAATGTACTTTTTTTATTGAAATACCTTATTTACATAAGTATTCAAACCCTTTGCTATGAGACTCAAAATTGAGCTCAGGTGCATACTGTTTCCATTGATCATCCTTGAGATGTTTCTAAAACTTGATTGGAGTACACCTGTGGTAAATTCAATCAGGCCTTCATGGTAAAGGAAGCCACTCCTCAGTAAAAGGCACAAGACAGCCCTCTTGGAGTTTGGCAAAAGTCACGTAAAGACTCTCAAACCATGAGAAACATGATTCTCTGCTCTGATGAAAGCTAGATTGAACTCTTTGGCCTGAACGCCAAGCATCATGTCTGGAGGAAACCTGGCACCATCCCTACGGTGAAGTACGGTGGTGGCAGCTTCATGCTGTGGGGATGTTTTTCAGCGGCAGGGACTGGGAGACTAGTCAGGATCGAGGGAAAGATGAACGGCGTAAAGTACAGAGAGATCCTCGATGAAAACCTGCTCCAGAGCATGCAGGACCTGACTGGGGCGAAGATTCACCTTCCAACAGGACAATGACCCTAAGCACACAGCCGAGACAATGCAGAAGTGACTTCGGGACAAGTCTCTGAATGTCGTTGAGTGGCCGATTGAAACTGATCGAACATCTCAGGAGAGACCTGAAAATAACTGTGCAGCAACGTTCCCCATCCAACCAGACAGAGCTTGAGAGGATCTGCAGAGAAGAATGGGAGAAACTCCCTGAATACAGGTGTGCCAAGCTTGTAGCATCCTACCCAAGGAGACTCAAGGCTGTAGTTGCTGACAAAGGTGCTTCAACAAAGTACTGAGTAAAGGGTCTGAATACTTATGTAAATGTGATATTTCAGTTTAGATTTTTTTTTTTAATTTAAAGATCAAAAATGCTTTGTCATTGTGGGATATTGTTTGTTGATTAATGAGTGAAAAAAAGGATTTAATCTGTTTTAGAATAAGGCTGTATCAAAATGTGTAAAAGGTCAAGGGGTACTAACACTTTCTGAAGGCACTGATAAGGATATGTGTTGTACAAGCAGGTTGTGAAATAAAATGGTGGACCTGGTGAACATTCTATTATTCCATGCTTTATAGTAATATCCCCTGGTGACAGATCAATATTGGTAAATGTATAGCATTTTATTTCACAACATGCTTGTACAACACATATCCTAATCAGTGCCTTCAGAAAGAATCTGTGCCTCAATTTAATATAAAGGACATTTAGAATGTGTGTCACTGGCCGACACACAAAACCCCATAATGTCAGAGTGGAATTATGTTTTTAGAATTTTTTACAAATTAATAAAATATTAGGGAATGTCTTGAGTCAGTAAGTGTTCAACCCTTTTGTTATGGCACGCCGAAATAAGTTGCATAATAGTGTTTAAGATGATTTTTGAATGACTACCTCATCTCTGTATCCCATATCCCACAGACACAATTATCTGTAAGATCCCTCGGTCGAGCAGTGAATTTCAAACACTGATTCAACCACAAAAGACCAAGGAGGTTTTCCGTTGCCTAAACAAAGAAGGGCACATAGAAATAAGCAGACATTGAATAGCATGGTGAAGTTGTTCATTCCACTATGGATGGTGGATCAATACACCCAGTCACTACAAGATACAGGCGTCCTTTCTTATCAGTTGCTGCAGAGGAAGGAAGGCCAATAGTGACTTTAAACAGTTTCATAGTCGAATGGCTGTATGGGTGAACACTGAGGATGGATCAACAACATTGTAGTTACTCCACAATACTAACCTAAATGACAGAGTGAAAAGAAGCAATCCTTAAATATGGGGAACAAATGGACTCAATCCATTTTGAATTCAGGTTGTAACACAGCAAAATGTGGAATAAGTCAAGGGTCATGAATACTTTCTGGCTGCCATCTGTAGGGACTATAACATGACTACTTTCTGAAGGGACTGTATGTGCCCTGTGTATTGGCCCTCCCTTGGCTGCCATCTGTATTGGCTATAACATGACTACTTTCTGAAGGCTGTATGTGCCCTCCCTTGGCTGCCATCTGTATTGGCTATAACATGACTACTGTATGTGCCCTCCCTTGGCTGCCATCTGTATTGGCTATAACATGACTACTTTCTGAAGGGACTGTATGTGCCCTCCCTTGGCTGCCATCTGTATTGGCTATAACATGACTACTTTCTGAAGGCCCTGTATGTGCCCTCCCTTGGCTGCCATCTGTATTGGCTATAACATGACTACTTTCTGAAGTCCCTGTATGTGCCCTCCCTTGGCTGCCATCTGTATTGGCTATAACATGACTACTTTCTGAAGGCCCTTATGTGCCCTCTGGCTGCCAATTGGCTATAACCTTTCTGAATGTGCCCTCCCTTGGCTGCCATCTGTATTGGCTATAACATGACTACTTTCTGAAGGGACTGTATGTGCCCTCCCTTGGCTGCCATCTGTATTGGCTCTAACAATTAAGCTAGTTAGGATAGAATAAACTGTAATGTCCTCCAGAGGGAAATTGTCTTAGACACCCAATATTGCTGTATACAAAAGCACTGTACATTACTTAACATATGCACAATAGTTGCATGTTTGTCTTCTTAGTTCAGTGCAATTGGCATTGTCTCATGTTTGTGTAGCCCCGGAGTGAAGTTTCCTCTAGATATGGTTCTAGGATCAGCCTCCCCTCTCCCAATCCTAATCCTAACCATTCGTGTGAAAAATGCGAAACTGACACAAGTTCAGCCACAAGGGCCACATTTTCATCTATAAATGCCTCTGTGTTTGCCTGTTTTCTCCAGGGTCCTAAAGCATTCTGTGGATGCCACCTATGAGGACCAGGGCCCCAGCCCAGGCTTCCGTATGGAGACCTCTATCTTCTATGTGGTCTACTTTGTGGTCTTTCCCTTCTTCTTCGTCAACATCTTTGTGGCTCTCATCATCATCACCTTCCAGGAACAGGGAGACAAGGCCATGTCAGAGTGTAGTCTGGAGAAGAACGAGGTACACACACACACACACACACACACACTCCTTCAAGGAGTAGGGAGTCGAGGCCATGTCAGAGTGTAGTCTGGAGAAGAACGAGGGACAGTATGCTGTCTGAACACAAGCAGTCGGCAGGTAGCCTAGTGTTTAGAGTGTTGGACTAGTAACCGAAAGGTTGCAAGTTCGAATCCCCGAGCTGACAAGGTACAAATCTGTCGTTCTACCCCTGAACAGGCAGTTAACCCACTGTTCCTAGGCCGTGATTGAAAATAAGAGTTTGTTCTTAACTGACTTGCCTAGTAAAATACATTTTAAAAAGTCACACACAGAGAGAGAAAGATACCACATACACACAAACACACACATGGAGAGAAAAACACACACAAACACTCAAACCTCGTTGCCTGGTACCCAAAAGGTACTTTTTGATTCAACTTGCACAGACAGTTATTAAAACAAGGCCAAGTCATTCCTGCCGCTCCTCTGTTAAAACTGGCCCAGTGTTGGATATCTCAGCACCAGTTACAGCACCTGTGGACTTTTTCAGCTCATTTCCTTGCTAGCCTGTTTTTTCCCTCAAAACACATCACACACAAAAGAACAGCAACACACATGTGAAGCAACCAGCCCAGTGTAGTCCATCCAGCTCTCTCTATTTCCTACATCATAGAGAGTTTCACTTAGTGTGTCTCAAGTGGCACCCGATTCCATTTATGGCGCACTACGAAGGGAAAAGGGTGCCATTTGGGACACAGGTTTTGTGCTTCAGGTTGGTAAACTACTGGCGAGTGATCAGAGAGACTGGTTTTGCTGCCTTGTGTGAAGATATTAAACACGTCTGGAAACTGTTGAGATGCATGCTAGCGCCTGTGGGACGTTAGTTTTGATGTTTTTCATTTGATTGTACCTTGGTCCTTACTAGGATTGCACAATTCCCAGAACTTTCAACAAATTCCCTAGTTTTCCCGAACTCCTGATTGAAAAATAAAAGAAACTGGATTTCTTCCAAGTTCCCAGAATTGTGTAGCCTTAGTTGTTACTTTATGTTTTGCTTTTTTTATATTAATAATCAGTGTTTGAACAATATCAGATCTGATTAGGGAGATGAGTGAGTTTCACAAACTTATACATACGATACTTCTAAGATAATCTTAAAATGTTTTTTTAATGTACTTTGTTCTCTCCCTCCCTCTATCCTGCCTCATCTCTCTTTGTCTCCCTCCGTCTCTCCCTCCCACCTCCAACACAGAGAGCTTGTATCGACTTTGCCATCAATGCCAAGCCTTTGACGCGCTACATGCCAGCTGACAAGCAGTCGTTTCAGTATAAGATGTGGAAGTTTGTGGTGTCGCCACCCTTTGAGTACTCCATCATGACCATGATCGCACTCAACACTGTGGTGCTGATGATGAAGGTCAGTGACGCCTCCCACACACCAGGGGGCGCTGATATTTAGTGGTTGTGAAATCGAATCCTCGATCTGTTGTGAGGGAAAATGTCTACCCTGAGCGGGATAACTTTTGGGAGAAGGTTTTGGAATGAGTAAGCAGTAGAATTTGGAAGGATACGTTAAACGTATCCATTGTTAATGTACAAGCTAGTTTTAGGAGCAGCTTCTCTGATGCTAATACCCTTAACTACATTGCTGATCCTGCTGGCTTAAGTCCAGGAGTTGACCTGTACAGGTCTGTCAGACTGAGGGACGGTGTTTTACACACCGAGTACAATGCACTGATGCATAGACAACATTCTTGTCTTTCTGCCCATTCATTCAGTTGGCTGTCTCAAACAAAGAACTGGGTAACACATCATGTACAGTGAATAATGGCGTCGGAGGGGATGGCTGCCGTTTTACAGTCTCCTAACGAACTGTGCTATTTTGTTTGTTTTTTCACCTGGTTTGGAACTCATTTTGTACATAATGTTGCTGCTACTCTCTCTTATGCCCCCAAAAAAGCTTCTGGACATCAGTACAGCGATTACTCACCTCGAAGTGGACGAAGATTCTTTCTTTACGGAGTCTGACACGAAGGATATACTGCTTTGTCGAGACCAGGCCCAAATCCCTGTCATGCGCTTGAAGAAAAGATGGAGAAAATAATACCTAATTTTAAGCTGTAGACCACACTACCTACAGTACCAAGAGAGTGCTCATCTATATTATTTGTAGCGATCTATTTACCACTACAAACTGATGCTAGCACTAAGACCGCACTCAACGAGCTGTATAAGGCCATAAGCAAACAAGAAAAACTGCACGTCCAGAAGCAGCGCTCCTAGTGGCCGGGGACATTATTGCAGGCAAACTTAAATCCATTTTACCTCATTTCTACCAGCATGTCACCTTTACTGGGGCCCCTCAGGTGTGCATGCTTAGTCCCCTCCTGTACTGCCTGTTCACTCACAACTGCGTGCCCAAGCACGACTCCAACACCATCATTAAGTTTGCTGACGACACATCAGTGGTAGGCCTGATCACCAACAACAATGAGACAGCCTATAGGGAGGAGGTCAGAGACCTGGCAGTGTGGTGCCATGAAAACAACCTCTCCCTCAATGTGAGAAAGACAAAGGAGCTGATCGTGGACTACAGGAAAAGGAGGGCCGAAACAGGCCCCAATTAACATTGACGGGGCTGAAGTGGAGGGGGTCAAGAGTTTCAAGTTCCTTGGTGTCCACATCACCAATGAACTATCATGATCCAAATACACCAAGACAGTTGTGAAGAGGGCACGACAACACCTTTCCCCCCTCAGGAGACTGAAAAGATTTGGCATAGATCCTCAAGCAGTTCTACAGCTGCACCATCGAGAGTATCCTGACTGGTTGCATCTTCGACCTAGTATGGCAACTGCTCGTCATTTGACCATAAGGTGCTCCAGAGGGTAGTGCGTACGGCCCAGTACATCACTGGGGCCAAGCAACCTGACATCCAGGATCTACAGTATATAATAGTCGCTGTCAGAAGAAGGCCCAAAAAATTGGCAAAGACTCGAGTCACCCAAGTCATAGAATGTTCTCTCCGCTACCGCACGGCAAGCAGTACCGGAGCAGTACCAAGTCTAGGACCAAAAGGCTCCTTAACAGCTTCTACCCACAAGCCTTAAGACTTCTGAACAATTTATCAAATGGCCACCCGGACATGTGTACTATAGGTGTGTGTGGGTGCGCGTGTGACAGATTGACAGAAAGATGAGGAAAGAGGGGAAGGATCACGTTCACAGGTATTGCAATGGAACAGTATGTCTGTAGGACATTGGAAATGGGCCCATTATCATTTCACTCATGTTCAGTGGCAGTGAAAGTTGACCTGTGACGTCTTCCTGACCTCTGCCCTCAGTTTCACGGTGCTCCGGAGCTGTACGAGGCCATGCTGAAGTACCTGAACATCGTGTTCACAGCTCTCTTCACACTGGAGTGCATTCTGAAGATCATCGCTTTTGG